>NC_061084.1:510270-538720 GCF_021917145.1 Hypomesus transpacificus
CTGAATGTGATGTTCTAAGGATGATCCAGAGCTTGTCTGGAGCACCGATAAATCTTTTATTTATTCATCACTATGAGTGTGTGTATATCTGTTTGTGTACTTGGGGATCTATTAATGCATGAGGTGTGGAGTATATCAAAATGTCTGTTTCTGCATGCTTGTTTGGATGCTTGGGTGTGTGTGAGTGTGTGCGTGTGAATGTGTGTGTGCGTTCTTGTGAATGTGTGTGTGAGTGTGTGTGTGTGTGTGTGTGTGTGTGTGAATGAGGGTGACCTTTTCTCTCCTGGCTGTGTGTTTCCCTAGGCTTTGGCATGTCTTTGCCTGGGTAAATAATTAATCGTCCGGTCTCAAATGGGCTCGTCTACTGGGGAGGAAAAGCGAGATGGGAGAGGGCAAGGACACGGTCTCTTTCTCCCTAACTCTGGTGTTCACACAGTGACGGAGGGAAAATGCACACTCACAAGCAACAAACACATCGCAGGTCCCCACTGTAAAACGACCCTGAGACTTCCAAACTGCAAACGCGAACAGAGAAAGTACAGACCATTCAGGACAAGCCAAACTTTCCTACCATCTGAACTTTCCACTTTTTCCGTTAGTGTCTGTTGATGTAACTGATCGAATTTCAGGCGTAACGTTTATTTTGGTACAGCTGAGATGATAAACACAGTTCAGATATTCTTGAACACAACTTCACACTGAATCGATAAAGGGTGTATCGATGACATTCAACCATGGGACAAGACATATAATTTTACTGTGGCAATATCTACACAATAGCAACTTTTCTTTGAGTCTTCATGCTGTTGTTGAGATGGACTCTCTATGCTGCTGGAGGGCTGCTGTCTGTTTCCCTATCAATAGTCTGTAGACTCCAAAGCCAGAGGCCTATGTTGTTATTAAAAATACCATCTTCACACAGCTAGACCACAGTGCAAAGTCAAGCAGGGCTGGAACAAACATTCCACAAAACACATCAGTTGCTAGGATCAAAAGCACTGGAACACTTTATGTGTGTGTGTGTGTGAGAGAGAGAAAGAGAGAGGCAGTAGCAGGAGAAAGGCATAGATAGAGGAGAGGTGTGAGTGTATTTTGAGAGACTATTTCTTTACTCTTATGGGAATTATTCCACTAATGCCCAATTGGAAAACGTTCTGCACTTGAATGTGAATTATGTCAAAACTTGTTTCCAAAATTATATCACTTAAAAAATAAATCCTTTATATTTTTTATAATACTTTTCATCCCATTGAGAAGAACCAATCCAGGGGTCTCTTTGCATCTCGATGCAAAGTGCAGTCCACTGTTGGGTCATGGCTCTCGCTAACATGAACCAAAACTACATTAATCAGAGCATGGTAAAACCATATGTCTGATTGCCACACTAGCCAAGAACACGGTCCAACGGCTTGACAATCACCCACACCCTGCAAATGGTTGACAAACAATGTGTCGGAAAGTAAGTAGGTTCGCATTGAAAACTGGTTCAGGCCTGAAGACATTTGCAAATCAAAACTACTGTTTTCGTTGAGTGAGCTCTGACAATGTGTCTCCAGTGTTGTAGGAGAGCGCCGCAAGTCACGTCATTCTACCTTGGGTCAGTTGGAACAACACAGGGTCATGCTGTGATGCTATGGGGGGCCTGTTGTGTTCATGCCTGTTCCTGGGAGTAACGACAGAATGTTAGCAGTAGCCAGAGTAGCCTTGGGGATACGATGCTTCACTGAGCACGAGGGATTCGGGGAAAAAAAATTGCAATTAGACCAACGCTCCGCTAGCTAAACAGCATTAGCATAGGACAGGACAGCCCACTCTCAATGACATTCTGAAGTAAGTGTTTCGAGGAAACCTACGTAGCTTTGTTTCAAGATTCAAATTGTTAGTTGGGCTCCAAGAAGGCTGGAGGACGCTCATTGGATGACAGCTTTGGCTGTTCTCAACAAGGTCATCAGGTTGATTTCCTAATGAAGGTACTAAAAACAGGCCACAATTACTCTAAGGTGACATTTTGAGATTTTTTTAAAGAAATCTTCACAGTTGAGACTATCAGAAAGTGGATGATTAAGTGAATTCTAAGTAACCTGTAGGTCCAGATAAAAAGCAATTTTGTCAATAGAGTAATTTCACAGAACTTAAATATCCTACCACATAAGCTCCCCAGAAACCAACAATATCGGATTCTGAGATGCATCCGAGCATCCAAATGACCAATCATCTGCCTCGACGAGAGAATCTCAAATCACAAAACAGGGTTGAGAATTCAATCTGTGTGTCAGACGACTACCATAGATTCCAGTATGGGGTCATTGTTCACAGCAGGGTAATAGCACTATATCGTGTCCCAACCCGATTCCATTATGTTGCAACTGTTTTTCATGAAAAAGAGATGGAAACAAGATTGTAGAAAAGGGAGGAAACTCCTTTCCAGGACCAGGTCCTGGTCACTTTCAGTCCCTGAAGGCGCAAATGGAAATGTTTCCCCCAAGAAAGAGAGTGCATTGCAATAAGAAAGTTGGATTGCAGCACATTGTTCCCTAAGCATCTGAAGTAGGGGAAAACACATTGCAACCCTAATCAGATCCATTCGGACAAAAAGCAAAGTGTAGTTCAGTTTTTTTTAAATAAATCTAAGAATAAAGGACTCAAAAGTGAAGTTTTTTTCCACTGAATGTCCATTTGAAAAAGTGTATTATCTGGTTAATCTACAGATGAAAAATGAGGGTGGGCCTTCTCAGATAGAAAAATCCAATTGGCTTGGCTTGAGAATCTCTTAACAAAAAAAGTGTAGGCAATAAAAGTTAAGACACAGATGCCATCTACTGTATATTGAAAATGGCTGTATTGTAACCGCAATGTCAGCGATAAAATGTTTCTGTTATAGTTGTCATGACTAGCTGATATTCGGTCAGCATATGTCACACTGCAGGTTAGTGTTGATGGTCCAAACACAAAACCACACCAAACAAGCATCAGATACAGGTACATGACAAACTGTATAAAACAAGACTGTTCTGTTCATATTTCTTTACACAATACAACACACAACAATCTACAGAATTTTTTTTCTCCTATACAACCCTTGTTGACTACAGACAATTCAACCTAAACTGAGAAACTTCAATTTTAAGCTTAATTTCTCTAATGCCAAAGCACGTTCTAAGCCACCTTAACTGGAGATAGGACTACCATGTTTAACAAAGAGAGAAAGTGTAAACAATCTAACTGTTACATCCTTGTGTCTTCTATAGACCTTTCAATCTAAAGAAAGGTCAGCTTATGTAAGGTATGGTAAGGTACTGACAACATTCTTTTTTGACAGCTAGTGTGTGTGTGTGTGTGTGTGTGTGTGTGTGTGTGTGTGTGTGTTTGTGAGTACAAAGGGACAGTGAGAGGGGAGATCAGGTTCATATAGGTGACTTGGAAGGGTGTGGTGATTGGGAGGAGAGGGAAAACTGGTCTAACCTCCCTCTCTCCTCTCTCATTCCTATCTATTTATCCATGTGCATCCATCTTTCAATCCTCTATCTATTTCTCCCTCTTACATTTCTACATAATATAATACAAGTCTGTATTATATAAAATAGTTTAACAGAACCTCCTTGACAAGACCTCTAGGAAACATCTTATAAACAGATGAGTAGTTACAGTAGTTTTAAGACCCTCACTGTGGTTTTCAATCAACCTTCTCTATGCTTCTCCATTAACCTTCACTGTAAACCAGATAAGAATACTTTGTTATCAGATATAGTAGCAATTCCAGGAAATACATTTTTAATTATTTATTTATCCAATCTCGATTACGTTTTCCAGTAAGCAGACTGTACTTGGTAAATACTTAGCGGATATTTTTTTTATGTTGCCCAATATACATGTCTGTGGCCTTAAGAATGAGCACTCAAGTTTTAACTCAGTATCAATGACAGTGACTTTAACAGATTGCTTTGATAGGATGTCAATAATGTGCATACAATGACACTGCAATACAAAGTTGATTTGAATAAGCTAGGTGAGGCCGGAAGGAGTTGCCTTGGTGCCTTTCACCATGGCAACTAGTCATGACGACTAAAGTACACAGAATTTGGTCCCATGAGATACAATAATCCTCTCATTAGGCATCATGTGCACAACAGAGAGACTTAAATATTGAACTTCCACAACATTGAAAACAGGAACTGACAGCGCATGTCAATTTGCTCTGTTTATCACTAGGTTACAACACATAGTCTACCCTTTGGTACTGACAGAGAATGCAAAAAGCTCAAGTAAAATATCATCTCAATGGGGATATTCTCTGTGTCTAAATGTGTACATTCCCCAAACACCATTCAAATAGCCTGAGGCTGGTAGGTAGTAAATAAAACTCTACTCATACCCAGTGTATGTTTGCCCACACAATGTGATTAACAGTTTCTTTAACCTGCACAAAATACTTCTTTGGGCCAAATTGTCTGTTAGGGCAAAGTATTTATTGACCCTGGGTTGACAACAGCACACAGCCAATGACATCACGTCTCAAAGCGTCTTCACGTTTCAACAACAGAAGAGTTCAGGGCAATTTGAATACTTTAGCCCCTCCATCAGACTGACTGAAACCTTACCTGTCTAAGGTTAGGCCTACATAATATACACAAAACAACCTATGCCCAAATCTACCAAATTATGTAGGCTAAGTATGAAATGAGCAACAGTTGACTAACAAGTCCAAGTCTGAAAATACGTTGGAAGAACAAACAGTGCGGTGCTCAAGGCCGCGCACCCCTGGGAGGTAGGGAATCAACCTAGCCGTCAATACCATTCACTTATTAACTTCAGTAACTGCAGAAAAAAGAGCTGTCCATATGCCAACTGTTGGTGTGGTGAGTAGTGGTAACTTTAAGCTTGTTCGGGTAGCCATATGCCACAAGTCTACCTCTGTGTTTACACCCGAAAGGCAATGACGTAGGCTACAGATGGAAAGGTGTTTATTGTGCATTTGATGCCTGTTACATTCCACTAAAACATGCTTCAGATATAGGCCTACATATTGTCAACTTAATATTTTATTTAATCCCCATATCAGTAAGAAGGCTAACTTCTTACATTTTTAGCAGCAACCTATCTTCCGTAGACATATCAAAGCAAGGAAAGGTGTTGAAGTTTGTGGCTTTAAGTTATCCATTCTTTAGTCGTCATCATTATGCTGAAGTAGATGCTCGAGTTGTATAACGTGTTTAACTCTGAAAGGCGCGCCTGTTCGGCAAGACACATGTTGTTATTAGTCAGGTTTGTTAGTTATAAACATACAGCTTTGTATTTAATGCCTTATTCTTTGTGGTCTAGCCTACTCCGGTTTTCGAATCCATCCACCGTGTTAAAGACACCGTTTTAATAAGAAACAGAGAGAAGGAGAGGGAGAATGATGATTTTCACCTACCTGTTGCGCTAAACGAAGGTGTGGCACCTGTTCGCCGTAGGTATCAGAAATTCCAGGATAACTTCAGCTGTCATTTATTTCGCAGATCAGACGCGAAACAAATCTCATTAAACAGTTAAAACCATCGCAAAACTGAAGGAGGCATCTTGTTTCATCTTGAAGTAGAGTCGAGTAGTTCGTTTCCCTCAGTTGGCAGTGTGTTGTGGATAAGGGAACGTCCCCCGTGACTCCTGAGTCCCATGTCTCCGGCAGGGTTTGCCTAGTTTAGTTAAATATCTGATGTTTAGCCTAGTATGTGCTTCAGGGCCTGGGCTGCCCTCCGTTTGCATGGCGTTAATGACTAATCATGTGACCTTAGTTGGGGATCAGAGAAATTTAGAACACACCTCTCACTGTTTAACTGCTTTACTCCCGATCTTCAGTAAAATGATTATGTGGATTTGATAATACTTTAAATACGTGTAGGCTATATGACCTTCACATATATAAATAAAAACTATAGTCTAGAGGAATAACGATGTACTTTATGCCTTTACACTTTTTTTGTTTGTATTCGTCTAGCCTACTGTAGAACATAATTATATTTTTGTCATATATGACATACCAAGAGAAGAGATATATAGTACTGTAGTTGGCACAGCCATACACCTGCCTCAGAACCGGTTCTTTTGTTTTGATAAGGATACATGATAGCCCTATATCTGGATAGGTTTTGCACATATATTTTACTTTACCCGAGTCATCTTACATCCAGGCGTTACACCCAAGGAATTACAAGGCACCCAAAGGCATTATAAGGCATTAGGAATCAGTTTGGGTGAGTGTGTGGGTTTACGTGCATGTTTATGTGTGTCAGAGTGTGTTGTTGAACATTATGTGAACATATGCATAAACGTGACAATATGTGTGTGTGTATGTGTGTGTTTAATCGTATAAAACACCATTAAACAGAAAAGTGTGAAACCAGAGATGTTTTTTCCACTCAGACTCAGCAGTCTAAGGCTGGGTATCTTGGCCCAGACACAAGATATGACAACAAGTAGACACGTGAGATGCAAAACCAGCATCCCTTTCTGCACCTTAAAAGACATGGCCGACCTCCTCCTTCTCACCTCCTCTCCTCTTTGTATTCTGTTACTTTACCCACAGGGCCATGTTTTAAGGTTCCTCTGAGAATGAAAACAAAGACTGTCAGAGCGCCAGAAAGAAAGGAGGAGGAAAAAGAGAGAGGGAGAAATGTATATACATACTGTATCTGTATATATATATATGTATATATATATATATATATATATATATATATATATATATATATATATATAAACAGAGGGATATAGAAACAGAAAAAGATAAAGATAGAAGTGCAAAGAAAATGTACCATAAACGTCCCCTGTTTGAAATTAAAATAAATAAATAAATATATATTGAGCGGAAAACGGATCCAACGATCCCCAGGGGACAGTCTACTGTGCATCAGAACTGTGGCTAAAATCAGACCAGGGTCAGAGCCCCCAAGGGAGGGCCAGGATTTCTTAGTCCCATCGCGCTGTCTGACTCCCCTGACCCAGTTACATCTGTGATCTTGTTCCCTGCTCAAAATAAACAGGACCTCCTCAAATGCAATCGATTGGAGTTTTTTCCAGCCTTGAATGAATTTGAATTAGAAGTGTGAGTATGATTATGTTCACGGTAGGCCTACGCTGACCCCCCATAAACTGTAGTCGTGCATGTGCAGTCAAATCATGCTAGGAAGGCCTATGAGACTGACGGAGTAGGCAAATACGCAATGCACGTACATTTTTAGAAAGACACAATAGAATGCTTAGTCACCTACTCCCACAGTGATGTCGCGACTGTGAGTTATTTGATTGTTTCATGACGAGTCTGTTAACTCACCTCCACCCAACCCAACCTCGGTGTTCAAATTGACTTTGTCAGGAGTCTTTGTTGGAGAAAGCCATCGTGTCTTTGTGTAATCAGCACTTAGGCCATAGTACATGACCATGATCATATCTTAATATTGATCTGTTTTTCAAACAATCCTACTTTTATAGTGTGTTCTCTTGCTCCTTTTATCAAGAGCAACAATCAGCATGTGATGCATCCATTTATTTCTTCTACAGTGAGTGATTTATTATACTAAAAATTAAAATAGAAATAAAATCTCTGTGTGGTACTGTTTTCACATTTCCACAACACACCACCTCCAGTTATGTGCTAAAAGTATCACAGACAACCAGTTCCAATGTCTTGCCTAGAATCAAAGCAATATACCAACTACTGATGAAGCTCTATAGAGAGGCAACTCAATAGGCACCAGATATCACTTTCCTTTTTCCTCGGGCTGCTTCACTTCAGAGGGAGAATTGGGCCAGGTTTCATTCTGGTTATCTTTCAATTGCCAGGGTCAGTGTTGCGTTAGCAACCTACTGAAAACTGTGGAGATGAAAATATACGTTCAGCATGAGTCCAAGCGGAAGGTTCAAGACAAGAAATTACAGAGCTTCTCACTTGCTGTGCACCAATGTATCCTTGATCTCATATCAGGGATTACACCTGTCGCCGCCTAATAGGTTACATGTCTCACTTCGTAGGGCCAGAATGCAGCCTGCTCCCTTGAGAGGCTCAGCGTTTAAGAACGACACATTGTCTCCGGTGTCCCCTAGAATCCGGCTGGCGTTGCCTTTTGTAAACATTCCATGCTCCGACAAGGCCTTTTAACAAACTCAAACAAAGGCTGATTGTGAACGCTCAACGTTCAGAGCCCCCAGACTGCCACTCACGTCTCAGTGTCTAAGAGGAAGTGGGAAGGGAATTGTGTTTTTGGCCTGTCCTTAGCGAGGTAGAAAAGCTTGGTGAGGGCACCACTCCCATTAAAACTTCAATTCACATTAAGATGAATGTGTTTAGTCTCATTACCAGCAAGAGAGAGAGAGAGAAGGACTGAGAGAAAATTGGAGAAGGAGGTTGACTCATGGTCTGACCTGTACTGAGAGCAGGTTGTAAAACGGAGTGGAAAAAAACAGGTAGTAGACTGTCACCATACTCAAGTGTCCTCAAACAACCAGTTTATTTCAGGCTGAGTAAATTTGAGTTACATACTCTCGGACACAAACACACACACACAAGTGGTTTAGCGAGTCCTCCCATTTAACAAACTGTGTATTTATCAAACACAGTTATGCGAACCTAGCTCTTGTGTGTGCTGCAGGTGGAACGAAAGCCAAGTCTTGTTTTCACAAGGGTTTACCAGCAATACAGAGAGACATGAGCTCACCATCATTTCAATGGAGGGCGTGGCCAACCCCTCGCTGCCACTCTGGAACTGCTGTCGCTGTGGAAACAGCACACACTGGCTGGAGTAGGCACCGCAGGGAAATTAAAACAGTAGCCCAAAGCAACAAGCTCCACTGTCCAATCACAGGTCCTTTATCTTTTCTGTGTGTGTGTGTGTGTGTGTGTGTATGTGTTTGTGACTGCAGGCCTGTGTCACAGAATCCAGGTGCTCTGTGAATGGCCAAATGATAATGGCACCATGGTCGAGTGTTTGGGAAATATTCACCACGCTTGTCTGGATCCAAGCAGTAGGCAGGAAGAGCAATTACTTACCTATCAAAACATGTTACATCTGTGTGTGGGTGTCTGTGTGTGTGTGTGCGCACAGTGTATTTTAATGAGATATAGACAGTAAGAGAGAAAGAAAAATGTATAGCAAATCAGCTTCAACCAAAATAGTTAAGTGTAAGATCAGTGTCGTTATGTTTCCATTTACATTGTCTTATCAAGTGCAAAAACAAAATGTTTGAAAGTCTACAGTGGAGGCAAAAAGTGTACCATTTTATTACATTAAAATGTTCCATACAAACAATGCATACACACTATTTCATATTGCTTCAGACATAAGTTTTTTCTTTTCTGTTAGAATAATTCCAGTTAAACAACTCTGTAACAAAATGTAAGTACAACATTTATGAAAATATAAATCTCTAAACAGGTAAGTCAGTCATGACAATTACAAAGAATACAGTAGAAACATTCAATACCAGTATGCCAACTATGTGTTGCAAACATTTAAGTAATTAAAAGTCATTCAAGTTACATAACATACAATAATACTGTATACTGGCTCCCATATGGTCACATTCAAATATACTCTTAAACTGGCATTCCAATATATCATAAGTGAACTCACTTAAACTTCTTAGTAGAGAGATGGTCATACCATGTTTAAACAAAAGCACAATTTAACACTCAATTTGGAAATTATTTGATCACAAGCCTAAAAACAAATGAAACATTTGTCCACTGAACAAACATCAAACTATGATCGTAACTTTGGCAAATACACTGTATGATAATTCTAGATATAGAAACTTTGCTTAGGGGCAATTCATGTTTTAAAGCTTGAAACTGCTACAGATATTTAGTAATCCTTGGGCTTATGTCTCAGCGGCTGAAAGGGGTTGAACACACAATGAGACATAATAGCCCTTAAAACTGTCTATGGACAAAAAATAAGATAAAAAGTATAGCAACATAAGTGGTATTATCCTTAAATATGATACATTGTTTTAATAAAACTCCAAATGTGGTAAGACAGACATACAATTATCCTCTGCGTCACCCTGAACTTTCTAAAAAACATTCCTAAGGTGCTCACAAAAATATGACATTTGTATCACACGCTATCATATCTAATGTGAAACTATGTACTCGTTGCTCTCTATCTAATCCATCAAAGCCACCGAAGCAAACGCACAAAAATAAGATTAGATGTTTTAAGGCGCTGATGTATGATAGGATGCTACAGTGTATGCTCAATAGTGGTGTTGCTCTCCAAACTGACCCTACACTAAGTTTTAGGTGCAGGTAAGCAAATAAAAAACAAAACGTTGAACTTTTTTTCAAGGAGTTGCACAAATGTCTACACATTTTTATATAAAGACAGCTTACATCTTAAACCAATCTTAACACTGAACAAAAGCTCCTGCAGGTAACCTAATTAATGTAACCCTTCAATCTTTGTTTACATTTCTAAGATAAGCTATTATGGTTCTATGTACAGTTCTGGTGCTTAAAAACTTTAATTTCAAGTCTGCAAAGGCTCTTTTGCAACTTATAGCAGCTGTTGCATAAACCCACAAGACATAAAAGTCGCTGTTTAGAAAAACAATCTTTGCGAATGTACCCTATTGATAACCATCACAAAACAGCTGCTTAACATTGCGCATCCGCAATTGATTTTACTGCACTTTGCTTCGGCGAGGTATACATTTTCAAGCACCCGAACTGTTCTATGTTTACAAAGTCCCTGCATCTTCATAAATCGCAATAATTAGCAAAAAAAAAAAGAAAACATTTTAAAATCCAGGCACTCACTTTGATTGCATTAAGCACAACATAACATTTTTAAGGAGTTGCACAAATTGCAGCAGCCAAGATATGTACACATAGCTATATAGTTCTTTCAGTTTGTACAGTACTAATCGATGGTATCTAAATAAACATAAATACACATCTTCAGAACAACAATATGGCTTAATGTGTGCACAATGTAAATAAATAAAATAGATGTATAAGGAAGAGTGGTCATTTCACTGGAATGGCTTTGGAAATGTTTAAACTGAGACATTTGAACATCAATCTTGTTCTTCAAATGCAAAAGGACACATAATGGCAAACTAATATATCTCATAAACAGTTAAATTATCTTTTTTTTTCAAATAATAAAAATAACTTTTTAGGTTAAGTCGTTACTTAAAAATACGTTTTCTAACAGTCATTGTATGAAAAAAATAAAATAAATATCATAGGTCGTAGTATTACATGACTTGAGTGCAGCGTTATAGGAGTCGGCCCATAAACTACCCATAGGGCTGACATCTGCAGCTGAATCAGGTGGCTGTAAACATGAGTCAACTGCAACCCCATAGAAACCCCATAGGACTCCATCCTCTTACTGCAGCAGTTCACTTTTCTTCGTAGGTGTTGTGGTCTCGGCTTCCCCCGAATCGGAGACGTTGATGGGGCTGTCTCTGGAGAACACCTCCGTCGACTCCCTCCACACGCAGTCGGCGATGCTCTTAAAGGCGTGGTTGCCGCACTTGGGACGCACCTTCTGCGAGGCGTTGTTGACGATCTGACGGCTGTTGGAGGTGGCGATCTTGATCTTGAGAGCGGCGTCCACGCGGTCCACCACGGTGTAGGTGCCGATGCTTCCGTCCTCAAAGCCGATGATGATGTTTAAAGCCCGCTGGGAGAGGCAGAGGAAGGTCGGCGTCTTGTAAAGAGAGCATGTGCCGATACTCTTGCCGTCCGCCAGACGCATCACAATCAGGTTTGACACTACGCCTGCCTCGTTGTCCTCCTCACAGTTCCGGAAGCAGATGTACACCAGGTACCGACCGTCTCTGGAAAGCTTCTGTCTCCAGATGATGCCTGCAGCGTGGACCAACCGTAGCTTTCCACTGTGGAGGTCCAACACGTTGATGTTCTCGTCACCCTTGGAGACTATCCCGAGTTTTCCATTGGGGGATATCTGGAAGTCCTCCAGGTTCTTGAGGAAGTTGGTGGGCAGTTGGACACGCCTACAGACAGACTCATCCGCAACGCTCCAGATGAACACGGTCTCTGTGGATGTGATGAAGACCACAAAATCAGGACAGTCTGGAATGAGTTTGAAGTTGACGATGGTAATGCCATCATCGCAGACAAACTTTTTGGACACACTGCCTGACCAGAGGCTGACGGCGAGAAGCTTGTTTTTGGTGGCTCCAACTAGAAAGGTGTTGGCGGTGGTTATCAGTGCATTCTGAAGGGTCACCAGAATATTGCACACCTTGTGGCCTGTGGCAAGCCTCCAGACTCTGGAAGCATTCTGCTCGCAGAGGGACACAACAAATTGATCATTGTGGGTAATGAGGAGCTGGGATATCTTCTGTCCGTTGATGCGGAAGATGTTTTCTCCTGTGGCAGTTTGCCAGATGTACTGGCTGCTCTTGTCATCTGAAGTCACCATGAGGTCACCGGAGGAGGTTAGCACACAGTTCTCCACCAAGCCCTCGTGCTTGTAAACTGTCTCGATGAAACCTGTGTTAAAATTCCACTTGTGGATTGACTCGGAACCATCCATAGTAAACACATAGTCTTCTCTGCCAGAGAGTTGTAAGGTCTGAATCCTCTTGCCTGTTTTGTCAATATTGGACATGGCAGTGATGATGTCAATGTCCCAAACTGAGAGGACCCCACTGCTGGCTACAGACAGAAGCATGTTATGGTGGGTGGACTTGATTAGTTTGACGATGGCCCCTGAGATCTCGATTAAGCTGGCCATGCACTGCCCGCTATCCCTCCTCCACACAAAGATGGACGACGTGTTCTCCATGGAGGCGACGATGCTTTGGCCGTTTTTCGAGAGGACGGCGGCCACGAAACGTTCGGTGCGCTTGGCCTTAAACTTCTCCACCATCTTCCAAACTTTGGTGTCGAGGACCTCAATGCTCCTGGCCTTGCAGATGAGGATGGAACGCTGGTCCTCAGACAGCTCGATGCCCACCACCTCACTCTCGTCTCCTCTGCAGTCGTAGTCCTCCATTAGGCGGGGAGCGGTAATCTCTTTGGTGTTCCACACCGACAAACTCCCTTCGTTGTCGATCATCACCATCTGGTGAAGGGTATCTAGGACTAGAATGGACTTGACAAAACCGCCGGAAAATTCCGAGGTCACGGTGGCAAGCTTGTCTCCACTGCCAAGATGAAAGACGGACGTGGTATTGAGGTACTGACCACAGAAAGCATACATTCCATCTGGGGAGCATTGGACGCAAGTGACCTCATACCAGCAGTGGAACTGGTAAAGAGGCCAACCATAAAGCAGGTCGATGACATTGACATCTTTACTGGCCTCTAACCAAGCTAGCGCGTGGTGACTAGACAGGGTGAAGCCGTTGATAAAGGTGACCCCTCCGGTAATGCCGCCATGCTTGGACCCCTTGATATCCACCTCCGACAGCAGGCAGGACTTGTGGTTGTCGTAGATGAGCAGGGTGTTCTTGGTCGTGGCTACCACCAGGTACTTCTCATCCGTGGTCAGACGGATGCCGAGCACGACTGACTTGGCCGTGTCGATCTGACGAAGGAGTTGCCGGCTCTCCACGTCCCAGGTGCTGACGGATCCGTCCTCCAAGGCCACCAGTACAATGTTAGGGGCCAAGGTGGGCAGAATCTCCACTATCTGCATGTAGCTCGAGCACAGAGGCAGCCTCTCTGGACTGTAGGTGACGTCCATGGAGGAGTGGAGGGGCACTATGGAGCAGTACTTGGGTCCGTCTTTGTCGCACTCGAGGAGGAGGTGTCTGAGCTTGGGGAGGGAGGTGACCACGGGGAGGAGCCTCTGTTGCAGCTCTGCAGACAGCGACGCCGGGTTCTTCATCACCTTCACCTTGATGCTGCGCAGTGTGGAAGCTAAGAACTTCAGTTCCTTCTCTTGGGAGTAGCTGTAGGCTAAGTCAATGTCAGTCAAGGCCTTTTCAAACTGTCCAATCTTGATCATGGTATAAAGCCAGCTGAAGTTCATAATGACGCCGAACATGAGGTCGTCTGTACGGCCACTCCGGGTTAAGTGGTAGAGGAGCTCAGTCATTTTCCTGTGGTTGACGAAGAAGATGTCAGGTTCCAGAAGGTTGCATTGGAACACCCAGGGCTGCTCCGGAGTCTGCCGGTCGTAAGAGTACTTCTCCGAGGATGCTTTCTCGTGAGACGGCTGATGGTGGGGGTTTTTATGCTGCGAGATGTTGAGCGACGCAAAGTGGTTGTTGTCGCAGTGGAAGATCTTCTTCCTGCCTCCCGACCACGCCCCCAGGAAGTACTCTGCCAAGAGGCTGTGCATCTGGTGGACGTCTTCCTCATTGCTGAGGTACAGCTTCTGGGCAATGAGGTGGAGATGTCGGTTGGCCCACACCATCAGGGTCACGTTCCGTACCTGCCGCTCTATCAGATACCCCTCCAGCTCCTCTTTGAGCCTTGCGACCAGGTCGTATGAAATCCTCAGGGGGTTCTTGAGGTTTGAACTCACCATGATATCACTTAAAACACTGTTATCCAATGACAAAATGTCCTCCAACTCGACCTCAGTCAATCCGGCTTTGGCCATGGTGATGTAGCCCAGTGCTCTGAACACAAACCTCTGCCCTAGCTTGTTCTCCACGGAGTAGAAGAGCTGTTCGATGCTCTCGTGAACCGTGGAGCACAGTGACTTATCGTCCACGTCTTTATGGGACCTCCAGTGGACCACCTCACGGTAGATGAGGTTGACAAACATAGGGAGGGTGCACTTGGCCAACGCTTCGTTGACGTAGATCTGCTGACCCGACGTCACCTTCCTCTTGACCCCCAGCAGCTGCTGCTTGAGGGTCTGACTGCAAGCCTTGCGGTCCCTCTGGACCAGCTCCACGTAGCGCCCCTCGTCATGGATGAGGTGACGGAGCTTCTGCAGAATGCCGTACTTGTTGGGCAGGGTGGACACCACGACGCGTACGGTGCGGGGCAGGTGGACGGGGAGCCACCACAGCTTGCGGGCCTCGTCCGCTTCGGAGAGCTGCTCCAGGGAGTCCAGGACGATGACCAGGGGCCGGTGGAAGGAGGACTCTCCCAGGAGATTGACCAGCAGCTCTCTCATCTCCTGGATCTTGTTGGGCAGGAAGTGGATGAGGCAGCGGTAGTTGATGGCAATCTGCTCACAGATGCTCTGGAGGAGAGTACGGAGGTCCAAGGAGAAGTCGGAGGAGCCGATGAAGCGGACGATGACCACGGGGTCGGTCTCGGGCCCCAGTTCCGTCTGAAGCCATGTGTAGGCCTACCAATCAAGAGGGAGAGAGAGAGAGAGATAGGTAAGGTTATGTTAACAGATGGGGAATTTAGGGATAAATCATTGATAAGGTTCAATTCTTGGACATTTAAAAAGCAGCATTGCCACAAGGTAAACAATGAAAACATCCTTGTGCTCAGCTGTGATGCTCGTGTATGTAAGTGTGTGAGACAGAGAGAGATAGCAAGACGAGGATGAAGAGAACGATTGTGTGTGGTGGAATGTATGTGTGTGCCCATGAAGGTGTGTGTGTGTGTGTGCATGACGCGCATTGTTGTAGTCTGGGGAGATATCTCAGGTCTCAGAGTTATCGGAACAGAACAATAGAGTGTATCCCTTACTTTCCTTCCCCGAAACAATCCTGTTTACCGTTAGCTATATAGGTTCCCTTTTGGCCACGCAAAGAACAGGGTGAGACCAAGAGAAAACAGGGACATTAGACTTACTGCTGCCCCCAGAATAAAAACATCTGTGGAGCGTGAACACACAGATCTGAATCCAATGTATGATTTTATGACGAATTGTGTGCGAGAGAGGCATATTATATTGAGATCCTTTTTAAGGGTTATAATCGGCTCTCAATCCATCAATTCGACTGAACCATGACATAGTGTTATAGTCGTTCATACCTTCAGTGGGTATGCCCTCAATCTATACACAGCATTATTCACCTCCGTCGCTCTCTACTCTCCGCAGTAACTCTCCCCTACTGCCTTTTAAGTGAATGAGGGGGGAGAAATCCTTAACACGATGGAGCGCAGAACGAAAGTGTGCTAGTTTGGCTTTCATCCCAAATGTGTGCGGTTCAGTCAAGCGTGGCTCCCTGCCCATATCCCATAAAGTAAATCACTTAATCTTACAAGAAGGCAATTTGGAGGCATCTATTAGAAAGGTCAGTGAGGCTGAGGAGAGCCACGGGCACAGACTGGGACCCTGCGACATGACCCTGATGTAGCCGGGCAACCAGATTGCAGATTGAGGGCGGGGCCATGAGTGAACAGGGACATACACACATACTGTAGACACACTCATACACATACAAAACATCCACATGCATGCAGAGATTCACCTGAGGTTATGAGCATCAGTGTACAAATGGCCCGATAAGACGGAAATGGTTACGACGTGGTTTTGGATGGTAAAAGCATGCACAGCCCTTTGGTTTCTTATTTACGTGCGCAGTGACTTGCCAAAATACACTTTTCTGTATTTTTCTCACTCACACAGCCATGTCCACAAAGTGAAAAATGCTCAAACCGACTCTGGCACACTGGGATTCTCGAATGCAACCCATCCCCCCCCCCGTCCTTATACAATGCATCCTTATCCTGCCCCAAACAGTGCAGGACCCATTACACCCATTTCCTGTCTCACCTGTTTGGCGACCTCAGCAAGCAGTAGGGTCTTGCCCGTGCAAGGACCCCCGTACACCACTAGAGGCATCATCCTGCTTCCTTTAGATGGCAACAGATACTCCTGCATGTAATCCAGTGACTCGCTCTTGTACTCGTAGAAGGAGGAGAGCGTCTTACACAGGGACAGGTGCTGGATGATCTCGTCGTAGAGCGGGTCGGTTTCCGTGTCGAAATTCTGCTGGACCGTGGCCTGGATGATGTCAACCATGTCTTCGTAAAACTGTTTACACAAGCCTTCCACGTAGTGACTCTCCACTTCCTGGGAGTAGCCCAGCTTCATGTCGCAGTGCGTCACCGAGGAATAGACGCGCAGGTTGGAGGCGGCGACGACGGTGGGTATAAACTCGTCCCGTACCTTTAAGAGGCGCTCGTAGGCTTCCTGGTTCCGCATGACACGGTCTGCACTGACCACTATGTCCATGTAGCGGGCCATTTCGGGCAGCTTGGCATGGCGGTCGAAATTGGAGATCTTGCGGATGTAGCAAACGCACTTCTTGAGGAAGGCAGGGGTTTGTTTGCCTAAGGCAAAGTCCAGTTCGTCCTCTAAGGCTGAAAGATGGGGAAAAAAGAAAAGGTTACTTGAATATGGAAGAAAACAATTATAAAACCACCCTCATAGAGAGAGTTTTGTGAGGTACAAGTGCAACTTAAAAGACACTAGCACCGAAGTATGATTCAAACTATGACGTGTAAGAAACGTACTGCCTCAATAAAGAGAGTAGTGCCACAAAACCCAACGTGCTCTAATGTTGTATCAGGCTTCAGCACTAGTCCTCAAAACACACAAGGCATCATTTAGAGTCTTTGAATCAAGCTGGGGAGATTTCCAAAGTCTTTAGGCCCATCTTTAGCCAGCGTTTAGACATGTTTTCCCCTAAGCCTTTTTTAAGGAGAAACATGCTTGATACAATCACATAATCCCGGATTGCAGCTTTATCAAAGAACCCCTAAAGAGGCAGCGTGGCTGAAAGTCTGCCAGCATCTCCCCAGCACAGTATCGCTCACTCTGCAGCCTGCCACCGCAAACGAAGGAAGGCAGAGCAAATAAGGGAGAGAGAAATAAAAGACGAAAGCTGCTGGAGGGAAAAATGGAGCTTCTGTAAGGAAAAGCGTTTCTTTTGATGCTGTATACTCAATTAACTGGCATACCGGCTGCATTTTCCTCGCACAAAAGCCCGGCTAGCCTTTGAACAAAATCAAACACAGAAATCTGCATGGCAATTAGTTAAATGACTTTGTGTGAATTCATAATGTGGGTTGCATTTATAAATCACAGCGGGCAAACATATTAAGAAAAAAACGCAACAACAAAAAAAACAAAAATATGTAAAAGAAAGTAGGGTAAAACACAGTTTTCTCCGTTCATGGGCTCCAAAAGCTGGACTACAAAGAGGAACGGCAGGATCCCTTGTCGCCAAAACCCCACAGCCACTCCATATTGGATGCAAGTCTTAGTACCGTAGCCAGAATGGCGCATCAATAAAAAGGAATAAACTCCCTCTTGTCCTCATCCTCAAAAATGAGTTCTGGTTTCCAGTGTGATCTGAGAGGAATGGATCATCCCAAATTGAGTGACATGGTCTAATTAAAGACTCATCTGGAGCAGTTGAGGGCAGACCTACTTTACACAGCACAACTGGGAATTGGGATGAGGATAGATTAAGGATGGATGAAGGATTGTTTTAAAGGAAGTACATTGTACATCTGGGCCTGTAATTACTGTTCATTGAGTGGATACCCCTCCAATCCAATCTGAATAGCGATATAGAACACATTACGAATGTGTGCGTGTGTGTACTGTAAGCAGTCATCCAAAATATCCAGGAATAAGAAAGTACTTAGTCACTCTGTTTCATGGGAAAATACATGTTCAAAGATCACAACCAATGTCAAAAGACAACGGCAAAAGGATAACGGTGTCTAGATGAGGATACAATCTCTGCTGAGCGACTCCATCCTACTGACCAGAACAGAGGAACTTCTTGGCCTGAGCACTCTTCATGGTGCCCTTCTCCTGAAGCTGGAGGACGGAGGTGCGGAAGATCTTCTTGATCTCCTCAGACACGGTCCTCCAGGCCTTGTCGTTCTTCGTCTTGGCCGCGCTGCTGGACTCCATCTGGGTTGGACAGAGGAGAGTTTTCATTTCAAAAACCCAACCAAATGTAGAATACAAATGGGTGTGTTTACGCTCTTTCGATGCTCGCATTTGTTTCATTCAGAAGCGACATTCACAGCCAATACTCGTAGACATATGAACTTGAATGTGCTGAATAGGACTTGTTAGAAACGGGTGTGAACGCCCTGTGGTTTTCTCATTTTCCTTTAGCCATGACACAGCAGTACATGTAGCGACACTGGCTCGAACTTGGAGCCAGCATTCACCGTGTGAAAAATGGCCACGGTAACAATCTTATTGATGGCTGCAGATAAGCTTCAAGCCATAGAAAGCCAACTCACAGCTGGCCAGATAACCAGCTTTTCAGAAAACAGGTCGATTCTTTATAGGTCCTTTACTGTAAAGTTTCCAACAAGGTGAAGTGATGTAATGCAAGGGCTTTGAATTGGAAAAGTTAAAGTTTTGTTTCAAAGTAGCTACGCTGACAGTTATTGTGAAATTAATTTTACTGGTTAGTTTTACAGAGACTGTAAAAGCTTTCATAAATGTGATCTCAAGGGCAGGAATTTATGAGGTTGCCCAGGACAAACACACAAAAGAAACTTGACAACAATAAAGCATAAAATGTGATAGTATGGAGTATATCAATGGGTTATCATCAGTCAATATCTATTTTACATGCAAATATATATGTATGTATATATATATTGTGTAACATTATATTACACAATGTATTATGTATTATGAATCCTCCATGTATTCTGAATCATGTATCCTCTTTTGGAAGTCGCTTTGGATAAAAGCGTCCGCTACATGCATAAATGTCTTAGTATTCTTAATATTAGGAAGATTCTGTTTGAGCAAGGAATCATTCCAATAATGATTCTTAGTACAGAAGACAGACTGATTGTGTTTAGATATTTGGAATTCCAGGGCCCATGGTTCTGGATCCTTTAAGAGTTTCTGAGTTTTAGGTAACAGGCGTCAAGGTACTTTAAGCTTGCAGTGTTTGAATAGGTCAGGACTTACTGAATTCTGGTAGTTCTTCAGCATTTGGGCTTTGGGTTTGAGGTAGTAGGCAGGTGGGACCGAGTTCTCATCCCTGCAGTACCACTCTTCCAGGATGTGCGTATCTAGGCCCGCCTCCACAGCCGCATCCAGGATCATCTCAAACTCGGCAGACTCCACCTCCCCTGGCATACGGATGCTGCCGTACTTCTCTCCCACAAGCCCCTGTTAGGAAGAGAGAGAGATCCAGAGAAAAAGGGAGAGAGCGAGTGAGCCAGAAGGAAGGAAAGACAGCGAGCAAGCGAGAAAGAGAGGATGAGAGGGAGAAAGAGAGAGTCCACAGTCATCATCCTCAACCAAGACCTTGACACTGTGTTGCCATCTTAACTGAATAGCATATGTACACCAGAGTAGTCTTTCATGGAAGTTCTTTGTGGAATTGCGGGCCTGATATTATATATGATTCAGTGAGCTGGCCTTGGAAGGATTCAGGGTGAAAATACATTGAATAGACACACACACACACCAACACCTACACACACACCCACACACACTTACACACAAATACTTGTTAGATTCCTCTTTGTACAGGAAGATGTCATAGTTTGAAGTAGCACATGCTGTTCACAAGTAGGCTGAAAGCACAGTCTAGGTTTGAGTGTGTGCTCATGGTCATCCATTGGAAACATGCCTGTATCAGATTTGTATCAGTGCTATTTGATTCAAAGGTACAATAGGTTCAAAAGAAAAAGTCCTCTTTGAACATGTTGTGTAAGCAACACAGACATCTCAGCACCAGTGGAATGTCAATATAAAATTTTTGAGCGGCTCCCTATTTTCCAGTTCCAGCAATTCTGTTTCAGTCAATCGCTCTCAGCAAGGCGGGCCTTCCTCCCTGGCTTATTTTGTGAAACCACCACCAATCAAACTCAAGCTGGAGGAAAGCATGGACGTTCAGACAAGGATTGTGGGCGCCATTTCTCATAATGCACTTTTATTTAACAACGTGACCTATTGCAGCTGTAATAGAACGCGACCACAGTTTTGGATACAGGAATGGATATGGAAGAGCCTGTTCACATAGAAAGGCGAAAGAAACTGTGCACGACTCGTGTCAAGTCTCCCTGGTCATAGTCATGCTCACCACAGCCCCCATCATCACCACTGTCCCCTCCCCCTTCACCCAACACCACTCACGGGCCCAGGCGCTCACCTTCATTCTACAGCCACTCAGTCAGGGACAGAGACGAAACATCAATATTACAAAACCCGACTGCTCCGAATAAATCAAGTCCTTCCACTGACACTTTCAACCAGCGCGTTCATTCTTTCCTATCTGCCTCCCGCCACATGTGCTATCAGCCCTTCGAGCGACGAGCCAGCATCTTGTCTTCCCCCTCTCTCTTTCCTCCCTGCCACCAAGCAGCGCGCATTATGCCTTTTGAGTGATGGCCAATTCATTGCCATTAACGTTATTAGGGACAATTAGCAGCCTGGTCTTGATGTGAGTGGTTGGCTGCCTAGCGAGGAGAATGGAAGCGGAACATCACTGGAAAGCAAAGCCAATGGGTGCAGCTGATCTCATCCAGCATGTGGTGCTCTGCTACACACACACACACACATACACACGCGCGCGCAACCACGCTGACGCAGATACACACACACTCACGCAGATACACACACACACGTGCGTTCAGACAAACACACACAGAATGCACACACACACGCACACACATACATTCTAGCCACAGGGCAGCAGGAGGAACAGCCAGATGACTGTGAACTCTCTCAAGCAAGAATGATGTGCGGCGGGGTCGACTAGCCGACGGCAAAGGCACATCAAAGATAGCAAGCGCCAGACCTCGGCATTCGGTACCCTGTCGGCCCTCACAAAGACCTTTTGGATGAGACGACTGCATAGCCGATATCAAATGCGTTGCTCGTCTTCAGTTGAATTAAAAGGGGACGTTACCAAGCTATTTTCTTCTCCCCACAAACCAATTTAAGTCCGGCGTGAAATACATGGAGTCAGGGCCTCAGAAATTGGCTTGGCACAGGATCTGAGGTCTGGAGGTGGAAGCGAAGAATGTTCTAGGGGGCTGACAATTCAGTGTGGAAGCTGAGAAAGCTCACAGGGAGAGATTTCAACTCGCACCGGAGAGAGGATGTGGAACAACACGGTATTCTCCTCGTGACGACACACACACACCAGCAATCAGAGGAGACCGTCGGCTGTTTTTCAAAGCGGTCGGCTGCCAGTGTGCGTGTGTGTGTGTTTGTGTGTGTGTGTGTGTGGTAGAGCTTTGGGAGAATGCCGCAGTTTGTCATTGGGGGATAGAGACGAGATGGGATGAGAGCTGAACTAAGCTGTGGCGAGGAGAGACAGGAAGGGAGAGATAGGGGGCGGGAGGGAGGGACAGTTAGGGAGAAGGAGAGAAGTCATTCTCTGAGCTGCTGACACAGTCTCTGTCAGCTTGCCTCGCGGGGAGAGCAGGAAAGGACAGTGTGGGTGACTGCGTGTGTGTGTGCAAAGATGGAGCGGCTGATGGCGACGACGTCAAATGAACAGACAGCAGTGGGCTCGAATACACACATCCACCTCCCAAGCACACACACACACACTCACACACACACACACACATATGCAACACATACATAACCTCCCTGACGCGGACAACCCACAAGCAAACACACATAGCCGCATTTATATCACACAACCCCGCACAGTGAGGCAACCTCCACTTGCTTCCTCTTACCCTCTCTCTCTCTCTCTCTCTCTCTCTCTCTCTCTCTCTCCCTCCCTCCCTCCCTCCCTCTCTCTCTCTCTCTCTCTCTCTCTCTCTCTCTCTCTCTCTCTCTCTCTCTCTCTCTCTCTCTCTCGCTCTCCTCACTCTTTTGTTTCCCTGCTGCCCACTGAACAGTTGAAATTGCCCACATATTCCCCGGGCAGTGCTATCGCCTGGCCCTTCTCTCTCCACAGAGAGCAGAGCGGGTTAGGAGCTCACTCACCCACGGTCGCTGAAGCCCTCACAGAATGACAACCTCGTCTGGGTTTTTGGCAGGGGGTGGTTGAGGGGGGCAGAAGTAGAAGGTGTGGGTGAGAAGATTGAGGGGGAGGAACGAGGAGGTGGCCCGGAGGTGTCTGTAGAGAACTTCTTATTGCACTTAGCGCCCCGCGGCCCCCCCCAAAATGAAAAGCTAGCACTTCAAAGTGACAAAGGCCGAAAGCGAGAGATAGGGCTGCGGCCAAATTGCAGTCCCATTTTTAGACGCCCCACCCCACCTCCACTCCTGTGTACCTTGTTTTTCTCCTTCCCCCCCCTCTCCTTCCTCCCCCCCCCCCCCCCCCCTTCACCCCATGCTAAGTGCACTTCGTCTGATGAGATCTTCGGCGCGAAGCAGAGAGAACAGCGTGTGGAAGCTGTATCAATGGACCAATCAATCAGTCACTTGGGCTATTAAACAGCGCTCAATCAACGCCTGCTATCCCACCAGGCGCTGTGGCTGGAAGGCGGAGGGACGCGGGAAGGAGAGGGACTAAAATCAGGCTACTTGAACACAAGGTCTTCCACCTGCCATACAGCCTTCACCAGTAGTTACATCATGGACAATGAATGGGGAATATTGATACTGTATGTCACCCATTCGCATGACGGCAGATAAACCTCTCCTGTTACACGGAGCGAACGAGACGATACTTTCTTTTAATCAGGCAAGAAAGAGGAGCGAAAGGGGGGAAAAGGCGGGGGAACTCGAAAAACAACTCAATGCTGTATAGTAATGTGTCCTCGAGGGCATCCGGAAAGGGTCATCGTTTTACAGAAGGGAATATGAGAGTGTCTGCTGAGAGAGATCGACGAGGGAAGAGAGCGAGGGAGAGGGAGAGAGAGACAGACATGGATCATTGTCATGCTTAATCTCGGGGTCAATGACACCATCGCCATGCCAACCTCTCCCATTGCCATGGAAACAGGCTTTATTGCACCGACAGGTTGGTGAAAGGCCCCTAACAGGTGTGTGTACGTGTGCGTGCGTGAGTGTGTGTGCTTAGTGACCTTGCGCCGCCACCTGTCTTGTATTTGTGGGTGTCGTCTCAATCCGTAACTGCAGGTCATTCAACTGTCAGAGTAAGACACTCCAACAGTATTGTATTCAATCAGGTAGATCTTGTGGGAAATTTAATTTTTACTAGACATGTTGATATGAATTGCTACATGCTTTTTCGAACAGAATGTGGGTTTGGAAATGCTTCTGTGGTCAGGCAGCCAAAGGGAAGGCTGAACCCAAGAGTCCAGAATCCAGCAGAGAAATATCAAACCTTCTTTCTCCGGAGCCTTCCGTCTCTCTCCTCCTCTTGCCTTCCACTGCCATCCCTACTCCTTCCCACCACCCCCGCTCCCTTCGCCCCCCCCGATCCCTCTCTCCATCCTGGGAGGCCAGGGCGCAATGACAGTTGTGTCAGCTGCCTCCCCGCCTGCACGTCCCCTGTAGAATGGGCTGGGGGGGGGGGGGGGGGGGGGGGGGTGACTGGCCGCCATGTGGAGCAAGAGCGCAGGAAATGGGGGCGGGGGGGTATGGGTTGGGGGTCTCCAGGGCTGGGTGTGGGGGAGGAGGAGGAGGGGCAGGTAGACAGGGCACGGATAATGGTCACTTGGCCCTGTGAGTCACGGCTCTCTCCGATGTCCATCGAGGTTTCAGACGTGTCTACGAGCATCCTGTCCGTGCGTGTGTGTGCGTCAGCGGCACGCGGGACAGAAACAGACAGGCGGGCAGGAGAGGGAGAGGACGGAACAGACTGAGACGCGGAGAGATCGACAGCGGCGCAGAGCGCGCCACGCGCCTGTCTCTGTCCATCTCTCTGGATTCTGTTCGGTATGAGACGCATCCGACACACAGCGGCCACGCTGCAGTCAATCTGGTACAAATGTAGGTTTCCTTCTGTCAGCAGGAAGTACATTAAGAAGTAAATAGGTCAATAAAGAGTGCACACGACACTCGTCTACAAGAGCTCACCCGGAGCTGTCGACCAAGCTCCCCCCCCCCCCAACACCCTGCCCGTGCTCTCTAACTACTCTCTGAGAAACGTGGAAAGGGAAACCGACGTGAACCCCCCCCCCCCCCCCCCCCCCCCCCCCCCCCCCCCCTGCATCGAGGGACACGCCTCTCTAAAAATGTCTCTGAGAAGCTAGGCCAGGCCGAGTCCTCAGAGTCGGCGGCGCGGCGATCTAAACGGGTTCGCCCACGCCCTCGCCCAGCCGCGCAATTAGAAACGAGGCGTTAATGATTCATCGCTGGAGAGCGCCAGCGTGTGACGACGCTGTGTGTCTGTGTGCGTACGTGTGTGTGTGTGAGGGCAGGCCGTTGTTCTTGAGGGGTCTGTTTATATGTCGCGAAGGGAGGCTTATAACACTGAGGGAGATATACTCTGAACTATGTGGTGACCTCCAATCTTTTTCGACGAGGAATAAAGTGATTGAAACGACTCCTCCGCAGGGCCCAAGTGTGCCTGCGTGTGCGTGTGCGTGTCTCTGTGTTTTAGCATCCGTGCTGCCGTGTAATTACAGCTGGCGTCTGGAGACACACTGAGACCCCTCGTTCGCTCTGCCCCTCTTATCCACCCACGCGCTCCTTAACTTATGATTGCTGTGTGGGGAAGTGTGTGTGTGTCTCAGAGAGAGAGAGGGAGTGCGTGTGTGCGTCCATGCCCTGTCTCATCCTGGTTCTTCTTTGCTTCAGTCCTCACTCTTACTCCCAAGCGCGCGTACGGTTTGCGTGTGCGTGTGTGTGCGCGATTGTGTACATTTGCTTCTTGTTGTGTTTCTGTTAAGGTTAAGATGGACCAGGGTACAAAGAGGCTCACCAAGCCTCCAGCGGGGCCCTCAGCACTGGGGAGAGGGCTCACCTGAGAGAGGGGGGTCCAGCAGGGGACAGGGGACAGGGGAGAGGGGGCCCCACAACCAGCAGAGGGACAGGGGACAACCGGAGGGGAGTGTGGAGAAGGAGGAAGGTAACAGGAGAAAGAGAGAGAGAACAAAGAGAGATAAACAATGAGGGAAAATGAGAGCTAGAGAGAGCCAAATAAGAGAAAGACAGAGACAAAAGGGAGAGACAAATAGCTAAAGACAGAGGGAGATGGATCACCAGAGACAGAGGAATGTAGCGCTCCCCAGGGGGACTGAGGCTCCTCCTCCGCATAGACCCCCCTCCCCCCAACACCCCCACCCCCAAACTGATCTCTCACCTCAATTACAACCGCATCCTCTGCCTCAGAATGGCTGCTCTCCCTTTTGAATAATTCACCACACCGGTCTCTCTCTCCTCTCTCTCTCTCTCTACTCTCGTCTCTCTCTCTCTCTCTCTCTCTCTCTCTCTCTCCCTCTCTCTCTCTCTCTCTCTCTCTCTCTCTCTCTCTCTCTCTCTCTCTCTCTCTACAGTATATAGCCCAAACACCCATACCTATCCCATCTCTATATATTAATGTTTCTTAGTCTCCTTAAACCTTTCTCATAAACGTGGAATCATAATTAACATGATATTAATACATTTGTATTCACGTATCTCAACAAATATACAAGGGTGTCAATCTCAGCCATTCACTAAGTGCATCTTGACTCTTCAACTGTCCACCTGTCTGAGCTGGCAGGGTTAAACAACGGACATTCAACCAATGATTTGGGATGGATGACTGGATGAATCGATGGATGGCTGACAGGTCGACAGGAGGTAAGATGGGCTGTCATCCAATCGCTAGGATGAGATGTTGACACGCGTGCATGCACACACGCCAACATCCACACACACACACACACACCCAAAGGGACAGCTACGGCATGCAAGGCACACGAATGCTTCTGAAGGCTGATTATAGAGTTCTTATACCCACAACAAAGCATGGACCTGCGGAGGTCTTCAGGCACTCCTCCAGGAGCTTCATCCTCAGACACTGCAGCTCAGGGCTGTCCCACTCTTCCGGGTCGATCCCCCAGTACAGGTCCACCACCTGGAGACACACACACACACAGAGAGAGAGTTAGACAAGGATCGAAATCGCTGTGATTATGCAGCGTGAAACACAATGGATATTCTCGACGAGCAGAAGTAGTGAGTCGTCCTCCAGCAGGCACTGTCTAGCGGTGTCTCGTATGTAAATGCTGCAGTATGTACACAGTGGCATCTACAAGGGCCCACCTGGCTATGACACCTTCACTCAGTCGGGGATTTCACCTTGCCGCCCAGGGTAGAGCAGACGGGAGGAAGAGAGTGCGACAGAAGGCTTCCTGAACACACTTCTGTGTGTGTGTGTGTGTGTGAGTGCGTTTCGCCAGGGGGGTCTCCCTCGACACATTTGTCAAAATCGGTGTCGCCCGGCGTGGATAATTCCGACTGCAAACATGCTGCGGAGCTAATCTCCAGTGGGTAGAGAGGGAATGAGTGGAAGAGAGGAGAGGGGGATCTGTCAACGACTGTGGCCATGCCAATCTGCTTCTGTCGAGGCCCCTTAAGGGAACAACACAGCCCTTTGAGAACCCACAATCCCCTCCAGTACGTTAGCCTACATCTCCCAGAGTCCTCTCTGTTGACTTACATTCAGCGAACGAGAATACATTAAAGTATTCCGTTAACAATATTGTACATCCAACTGCAATTTTGTGCAGCTGAAGAGTTGGAGTGAGAGCTAAAAAATGTAACGGGTTCTGTCTGGATCACTTAGCATTACACTATTCACTGAAACTAGACAACCCATCTTACTGAAGCAGGGCGACAGTTTGATTGACAGCCCACAGGGCAGCCAGTTCCGTCCCTGGATTGGCAGGATCGCCATGGAGGGCTGGAGCTTGGCCCGTGTTCATTGGCCGGACTGTTGTGTCCACCAGTGGAGCTGGTCTCAAAGGCCCTCAGCTAAGCAGATGCAGAGTGCAATCAGAGAGCAAGTCTTTAACAGCTCTGGAAGCTTCCGCACAACCACCTGCTGTCTCCCCTGCCAAGCCCCCTGGCAGGGCAGTGAGGCCACGTGACAAGGCTCTCAAAAGGGTTCGCTGAAACAGTCCATTTTGGGAGGATGAATAGTCGGAGCAAGCCTTCACTCACTTGATCTCCCGCTGTATTCGGGATTTCCTGAAATCTTTCAGCAAAAGTGGTTTGTACTGTTTATTTGTCACGGTGGGCACTCGCCTGGATATTTTCAAGGCTTCAATTATCACTGAAGGCTGAATGGAGTACAAAAATGAAGTTGTGGGCGTATGCGTCTATTCCTTGTGTTACTCTAACTTCTGAGACGTTTAGAAGAGAACCCCACATCTGACATGCATATTTCATCTCACAATCGCCCCCCCCCTTCCCCCCAAAGCAGAAGAAATAGACACTCTCCTTCTCCACATTAAGCTCCCATCACACTTATAACACCCCGGCGTTGACAAAGAGTGAAGAGGGGTAGTGGAGAGAAACGCATCCCGTAATAAAGAAGCTCTCCGGGGTCGGCAGGTGGAGAAAGGGGGGGGGGTCATGATTAAGAACCAAATGAAGACATTAGTCATCGCCACCAAACACCACGGGGGAGGAGACAATGATTTAATTTCCCCTCTGACTGATACTCTACTAGCCAAAGAGGACAGGTGAGAGATGGAAAAAGAGGC
>NC_061084.1:538820-589222 GCF_021917145.1 Hypomesus transpacificus
AAAAAAGAAAGAAGGAGAGAAGATGGAGCTGACGTGGAGCGTGGAGCGAGAAATAGGTGGAGGGTTTTAATGGAATAAAGCAGGACTGCTGCTCAGGAGGAGAGGAAATGAGCAAGCTCAGGTTAATATAACACCCAACTATATTTATAACACCCCCTCCCTCCCTCCCTCCCTCTCCCCCCTCTCCCTCCCCCCCTCTCTCTCTTCCATTTGTGCTGCCTACTGCACACGGCCATCCCTGCTATCCTTGGGGTTCCTGGCCCAGTCTGTTTTTCATGAGGCTGTTAAAGGCTGCTCGTGGGGGGTGGGGGTGGGGTGTGGGGGTGGGGGACTGAGTTCTCTCTGTTAGACTAGAGGCAGACCCTTCAACTGTATGGAACGATGGTCACATGCATCGACAAGGCCATGGATCTTTGTGTGTGTGTGTGTGTGGTAGTGGGTGAGTCTTGATGTTGGTGAAGCATTCACACCTGAATGTCACTGATGGAGAACTATGTGTGTGTATGTATGTATGTGTGCTTGGTTTGTGTTTATTTTTAGGAGTGGGTTATGTACCTGGGTGTGTGAGACTGAGTGATTCATGCAGGGGTGTGTGTGTGTGTGTCTTACCCCTTCCACAGCGCCCAGAGCCATTCCGTCTAAGTACCTCTCAGCCACCTCCAGCAGGGCGTCTCTGGGCCACTCAGAGAACCAGTCGATGGTGGTGCAGTTGACCAGCGCCGGATACTGGCGGATATAGTTCCTTGAAGACACAGAATCACACACACACATACACACCCCGATCAATCTTTGTCAATGCAATGACATTCAAATCAATAGGATTCCTATTAGTGTCTATCCGTCAATACGCCTGCTCTCATTTCCTGTCAGTATCAGTGCGGTTCATTGCGGGACTGGAGCCGTGGTCTCTGCTGCTGCCAGGGCAGCCCAGCGCAGGAGGGGTCAGCCTCCAGGGGCTTCACACCACGGCTGCTTGAGGAATGACCCAGCAGTTTGCTCTGTGTGGCCCTGCGGAGCTCCAGTCTGCCAGGGCTAGCCTGGCTAATTGCTCTCTTGTGGTGAGCCCCTGGCCAAGTGCAGTGGGAGAGGGGTGGTGGGGTGGGTACGGCAGGGTGGGTAGAGGGAGTGGGGGCAGGAGTGGGCTGTGGGGGGCAGGGTAGGGTGGGTAGTGGGGAGGCAAGGTGGGTAGAGGGCGGGCAAGGTGGGTAGAGGGGGGGCAGGGTGGGTAGAGGAGGGGCAGAGTGGGTAGAGGAGGGGCAGAGTGGGTAGAGGGGGGGGCAGGGTGGGTAGAGGAGGGGCAAGGTGGGTAGAGGAGGGGCAGAGTGGGTAGAGGGGGGGCAGGGTGGGTAGAGGGGGGGCAGAGTGGGTAGAGGAGGGGGGCAGGGTGGGTAGAGGGGGGGGCAGAGTGGGTAGAGGAGGGGCAGAGTGGGTAGAGGGGGGGGCAGGGTGGGTAGAGGGGGGGCAGAGTGGGTAGAGGAGGGGCAGGGTGGGTAGAGGGGGGGCAGAGTGGGTAGAGGAGGGGCAGAGTGGGTAGAGGGGGGGCAGGGTGGGTAGAGGGGGGGCAGAGGGGTAGAGGAGGGGCAGAGTGGGTAGAGGGGGGGCAGAGTGGGTAGAGGAGGGGCAGAGTGGGTAGAGGAGGGGCAGAGTGGGTAGAGGGGGGGCAGGGTGGGTAGAGGGGGGGCAGAGTGGGTAGAGGAGGGGCAGGGTGGGTAGAGGGGGGGCAGAGTGGGTAGAGGAGGGGCAGAGGGGTAGAGGAGGGGCAGGGTGGGTAGAGGAGGGGCAGGGTGGGTAGAGGGGGGGCAGAGTGGGTAGAGGAGGGGCAGGGTGGGTAGAGGAGGGGCAGGGTGGGTAGAGGGGGGGCAGGGTGGGTAGAGGAGGGGCAGAGGGGTAGAGGGGGGGCAGGGTGGGTAGAGGAGGGGCAGGGTGGGTAGAGGAGGGGCAGAGTGGGTAGAGGAGGGGCAGAGGGGTAGAGGGGGGGCAGGGTGGGTAGAGGAGGGGCAAGGTGGGTAGAGGAGGGGCAGAGTGGGTAGAGGGGGGGCAGGGTGGGTAGAGGAGGGGCAGAGTGGGTAGAGGAGGGGCAAGGTGGGTAGAGGGGGGGCAGAGTGGGTAGAGGAGGGGCAGGGTGGGTAGAGGAGGGGCAAGGTGGGTAGAGGAGGGGCAAGGTGGGTAGAGGGGGGGCAGAGTGGGTAGAGGGGGGGCAGGGTGGGTAGAGGAGGGGCAGAGTGGGTAGAGGAGGGGCAGGGTGGGTAGAGGAGGGGCAGAGTTGGTAGAGGAGGGGCAGAGTGGGTAGAGGGGGGGCAGGGTGGGTAGAGGGGGGGCAGAGTGGGTAGAGGAGGGGCAGGGTGGGTAGAGGAGGGGCAAGGTGGGTAGAGGGGGGGCAGGGTGGGTAGAGGAGGGGCAGAGTGGGTAGAGGAGGGGCAGGGTGGGTAGAGGAGGGGCAGGGTGGGTAGAGGAGGGGCAGAGTGGGTAGAGGAGGGGCAGGGTGGGTAGAGGAGGGGCAGGGTGGGTAGAGGAGGGGCAGTGTGGGTAGAGGAGGGGCAGAGTACCTGCTGGTTGGGGAGTGTGCCGCCAGGCAGCCAGAGACATGCTGATTAGCTCTGGGTAATGGTGCCTGCCAGCCCAATTAGCTGCATTATGTGTGACCACTGCCCCATCCCAGTCATTAGAGAGTGACTGAGAGAGAGTGTGTGTGTGTGCTAGAGTGACTGTGCGTGTCTTTACAGGATTGTCTATGGCTGTGTGTGTGCCTATGCATAAGTGTGTGTGCGTGTCCACAGTGTGTGTGTGTGTGTGTGTCCACAGTGTGTGTGTGTGTGTCTTCTCCTTCCTCAGCAGAGTGTGTGACCCTGTCGTGGTCGTCCCCACCCCGTCATTTCCAATTCCTGCCAGCCTCAGGTCGTCCATCTCAGCCTCGGCCCCCCCTCGCCACACCTCATTTGCCAGACACGGGACGCCAATCAGCCAATAACAAGCTGTCTGACGCCGACACGGCTCTCTGTCCCTCCACGCTCCGTCTGCGGAGAATGAGGTGAGGGGCGGGGGGAGGACGGTCAGAGAAGGGGGAGGAAGAAGAGAGAGGAGACAGAGGGAGGACAGGGGGGTGGAGGAAGGGAGGGAAGGAGGGTGTAGGATGGAGGGAGGGTGGAGGGAGGCAGGATGGAGGCAGGGTGGAGGCAGGGTGGAGGCAGGGTGGAGGCAGGGCGGAGGGAGGAGGCAGGGTGGAGGCAGGGTGGAGGCAGGGTGGAGGCAGGGTGGAGGCAGGGTGGAGGCAGGGCGGAGGGAGGAGGCAGGGTGGAGGCAGGGTGGAGGCAGGATGGAGGCAGGGTGGAGGCAGGGTGGAGGCAGGGTGGAGGCAGGGCGGAGGGAGGAGGCAGTGGTCCACAGAGGGATGCTGCTGCTGATGAGAGGGACTGTGATAATGAGAGCAGGCTGGCTGTGACTGGAGATGACACCTTGACTGGGTGTAAACGTGTTGTTGTGTAACCACACAGCTTGATCACACCACCAGATGAGGGGGGGAAGGTGTGATGGAGACAAAGACAGGAAGAGAGGTAAGCTCCTTTTATGTAGCCTGTTCAAGGCCCAGATGTTAAGCCTTTATGCTGCCTCACAGTCCTGTATTAAAGGCACGAATAAGGAATGGGGGGGGGGGGGGGGGGGGGGGGGGGGGGTCGTTGTTGTTCCGGTAATAAGCTGGCAGCAGAGGTGGTCACAGAACCGAATGGATGTCTGTGTGAAAGGTAGAGCTGGCATGTGGCTTTGTTCGGTCCTGTGTACAAAGCTGGCATAACGAGGGCTCTTCTTTACAGCAATATTGATGGATCTGTTTGTAAAAAATGGCTCTAGAGAGCAAGACAGAGAGAGCTACCAGAAAACTCAGTCTATTTTGTGTGTGTGTGTGTGTGGGCTACCTGAAGGGGTCTCCCACAGGGCTCATACAGAGCACTATGTGCAGGTTGTTCCTGACTCTGTCAATCAGGTAGTTGAACATGGATTCTGGGGTCTCCATGACGTTGTCCTTCCTGGCTGAGTCTGACAGGGCACTGCACACCTGGGGGGGGGGGGGGGGGGGGGGAGGGGAGGGGACACACTCACTGGTGTAAATACAGACTACCACACACACACACACACACACACACACGCTCACACCCCCTCTGGCTTACATCTGTAGAACACTCCACAAACTCACCTCGTCAAACTCATCCTGCTTGTAGAGGTTGGGCACCTCCCCGGAGCTCAGCACGTTGTTGACGTCCTCCAGGAAGGACTCGTCCACGATCTGGGTGTCGTTGAACAGGAACACGGTGGGCTTGTTATCCACGCCCGTCATGCGGTACAGGTTCTTGATGTCTAGGAAGAAAGCAACAGCCACTCGGTGAAGGAGAGCAGGCGAGGGGGAGAGCAGGAGAGCAGGCGAGGAGGAGAGCAGGAGAGCAGGAGAGCAGGCGAGGGGGAGAGCAGGAGAGCAGGCGAGGGGGAGAGCAGGAGAGCAGGAGAGCAGGAGAGCAGGCGAGCAGGAGAGCAGGAGAGCAGGAGAGCAGGAGAGCAGGCGAGGGGGAGAGGGGGAGAGCAGGCAAGGGGGAGAGCAGGAGAGCAGGACAGCAGGAGAGGGGGAGAGCAGGAGAGCAGGACAGCAGGAGAGCAGGCGAGGGGGGAGAGCAGGAGAGCAGGAGAGCAGGAGAGCAGGAGAGCAGGAGAGCAGGCGAGGGGGAGAGCAGGAGAGGGGGAGAGCAGGAGAGGGGGGCCGGTGCTGTGGGGCCGCGTGGGACACGGTTTTCTCATTACGCTCCGACGAGCCGGCCTTGCAAATTGCCGTATGCATGCGGCTAACCTATACATCTGGGCTAAGTGTCAATTTGTTGGTTGTGAGGGTGGGGGGGGGGGGAACGGTGTGGCGTTGCCTGGGCGACTTGTAAAACAACAATAAGTACGATAGAGAGGCAAACAACTGTGGCAAATTGCATCTGAAATAAAGAGGTCTTTCAGAGAGCCCCAGAACATAAGGGCGACAGTCAGAGCCAATTAATATTAAATGCTTGGAAAGCCAGCGCAACGTAATTCAGAGCAATTATGTGAAAAACAAATGTCTGGCAGTTGGCACATCCCCCCCCAAACAGGCCAAATTAATTCTCACTTGTAGAGAAAACTAAGGGGGAGAGAGAGTAAGAGAGTGAGAGAGAGATTAAGAGAATCAGAGAGACCAAAATAACTTGTTTGGAAATGCGGATTCTTAAACACAGTTTTACTCTGTCAGAAAGTCGATTTGTGTTTGTTGATGTGAAAACCAAAGGGACAACAGCATTTACTTTAATGTGTTCTGGGCTCCTGTGTGACCTGTGGTTACTTGAGGTGGAGGGTTGGAGGCAGGGATGGAAGAGAGGAGGAGAAGGAGGAGGTGGAGACGGAACAGAAGAGGAGGAGAGGGAGAGAAGGAGGTATAACAGAGGAGGAGAAGGAGGAGGTCGAGACGGAACAGAGCAGGAGGAGAGGGAGAAGAGGAGACGGAACAGAAGAGGAGGAGAGGGAGAGGAGGAGGTGGAGACGGAACAGAGGAGGAGAAGGAGGAGGTGGAGATGGAACAGAAGAGGAGGAGAGGGAGAGGAGGAGGTGGAGACGGAACACAGGAGAAGAAGAGAGGAGGTGGAGACGGAACAGATGAGGAAAAGGAGGAGATGGAACAGAGGAGGAGTAGAGAGAGAGGAGGAAGTGGAACACAGGAGAAGAAGAGAGGAGGTGGAGACGGAACAGAGGAGGAGAAGGAGGAGGTGGAGATGGAACAGAAGAGGAGGAGAGGGAGAGGAGGAGGTGGAGACGGAACACAGGAGAAGAAGAGAGGAGGTGGAGACGGAACAGATGAGGAAAAGGAGGAGATGGAACAGAGGAGGAGTAGAGAGAGAGGAGGAAGTGGAACACAGGAGAAGAAGAGAGGAGGTGGAGACGGAACAGAGGAGGAGGAGGCTGTGTTACCGTCTCTGAACTCCTGCTTGCGGTACTGCTTGGTGACCTCCACCTGGAAGGTGAGGTATTCACACATGTAGGAGGCCATCCTGGCCAGGCTCTGTCTGCCGGAGCCTCCGATGCCCACCAGCAGCATGTTGCCCCGGGGCTGGCTGATCACACGCACCACACGCGTGACTGGAGGACCACACACACACACACACACATGCAAATTAACACTCAAGCACACAAACACAAACATACACATACACACAAAGAAACACGTGTACACGGAAACATACACACACACAGAAACACACAAATGAACGCTCAAGCACACAAACACGAAAACACACACACTCAGAAACACACACACAGGAGTACACACACGTACAGAAAAATACACACATACGTGCGCAGAAAAACAACCAGAAAAACACACACACACACACACCCAGCGTAAGACCAGTGTGATCCCCAGAGATGCGTTGAGCAACACTGGTGTCTGGATGGTAGGTGGTAGTGAAGTGGCTGGGTCCAGCAGGGCTGGAGAGTGGAGTGTGGATGGTACCCAGTGATGAAGCTATCACAGCTCCCAGCTGGGGGATCAGAGCCTCTCTCTGGAGGTCCAATAACACACTAGAGAGCAGGGGAACATCTACCACTGGGGGTGCTGCTGACTGCTTTATGCCGGGAAGGGTATTCAGTCTGGCTGGGTGTGGTGTGTGCTCGAGTGTGTGGCTGTGTGTGGTGTGTGGTGTGTGTGTGGTGCTACTGACTGTGTTGGATGGCGTCTCTGAACAGCACCAGGCTCATAGGCACCACCCCGGGGGTCATGTTGTAGTCCTCCAGCTGGGTCTCGATGAAGCTCTTCAGGGTCCTAAAGTCCAACAGGTCCTCGTACACACGGGGCTCCTTCAGGAAGTCACCTGACAGGGCAAGGGAGGGAGGGAGGGAGGGAGGGAGGGAGGGAGGGAGGGAGGGAGAGAGGGAGGGAGGGAGGGAGGGAGGGAGGGAGGGAGGGAGGGAGGGAGGGAGGGAGGGAGGGAGGGAGGGAGGGAGGGAGGGAGGGAGGGAGGGAGGGAGGGAGGGAGGGAGAGAGAGAGAGAGAGAGGGAGGTGGGCATATCACTCCTGGGACTATGCCAGTTGAATCGGACACAGTCAACTAATTGTAATCAATCCACTCTTTATCTACCTATGAAGAATGTGTGTGTCTGTGATTAAGAGAGAGTACCAAAGATAGGCGGTTGTTTGTTGGGGCAGATGCTGTGGAAAGTGAGGTCAAACAGAGTGCCCAGTTTCTCTGAAATCAGGCTCACGAACGCCTCCAAGTCACTCTGGTCCACCAGGCGATCAGAAAACACCCTGGATACGAAGACACACACACACAACACACACACACAGAACACACACACACAGAACACACACATTAGCAGAGCGTGCTGCTACCCAGCCCAGACTGTGCTGAATGGTGTGAGGGTGGGGCGGTACCTGAAGCACTCGTGGATCCACAGTCTGGTGATGCTGTGCTTGGTGTCATGGAAGTCCCTGTGAGCCCTCAGTAAGCCCTGGAACACCTGGACACACAGGACGGAACACTTGACACACACACACACACACACCTCATCCTCGTCTGACGCCAAGTGTGTGTGTGTGTGTGTGTACTGTAGCTTAAGCCAGAGTGGAGCGAAAACACCAGCAATGACAGCATAGGTCAACGTGTGTGTGTGTGTGTGTGTGTGTGGGTCGTGCCTTGGAGATGTCCCTGAGGTTGAACAGGTAGTGGATCTTGGCGGGCGTGGGCAGGAAGCGGGTGGTGATGGCGTAGTAGAGCTCCAGGGTGGCCTGGGTCAGGACACCTCCGATGGGCTTCACCTCCTCCTCAAACTCCTGCAGCTTCTGGTTGATCATGGTGCCGTAGATACGCCTGATCTGGGACTCCTGGAGGGGGGGAGGAGTAAAGGAGGGAGGGGGAGGAGAGAGGGAGGGGGAGGAGAGAGGGAGGGGGTTAGGGTGGGCAGGGGTATATAGGGAGAGAGGGAGAGGGTTAGGGTGGGCAGGGATATTTAGTGCGAGAGGGTTAGGGTGGGCAGGGGTTTATAGGGAGAGAGGGTGAAAAAGTCCACAGGTGAATGAGGGAAAGATGGAACTGGAATGAGACACTCAGATTTACACTCAGATTCACACTCATCTCTCACACGTTTAAGATGGACAGGAAATGAGTTTTTTTTTATCCCATAAATGGTAAACTAGATGGTTTTAGTTTTGAATGGGTGGAGAGGATTCTCTGCAGTCCTATCAGCTTGTTAATGCAAACGTACATACCGTGAATGAGATGTGGAGGAAAGGGTGGCAGAAATAAGAGAGCAGAAGAGAAAGAGAAAGGAGAGTGGGGGGGCAGGGGGGGTTGAAAGGGGACAAGTGGCCGAGCGGAGAGACGGACCAGACGGGTTGAAAGAGAATGAAGAGCAGAGATGAAAGGCTCCCGAGGAAAATAGACAGGGTGATGATGATTGAAAAGATAGATGAGAGTTGGGAGAGAGGGAGAGGTATAGAGAGAGAGAGAGAGAGGGCGGTAGAGGTACGAAACCAGACAGCCTGGATGGAGGGGACAGAGAGCGCAGAGAGAGGGAGAGAGAGTGCACATAAAGGGAGAGAAAGAGGGAGAGAGAGCGCAGAGAGGGAGAGAGAGAGTGCACATAGAGGGGGAAAAAATAGAGAAAGGTAAAGAGGCTGACAGAAAAATGAAAGGAAGGAAACATTGATGAGAAGCCTCTCAGTCGATCAGCCTTTTTGGGGCTGAATGAATGAGCCTGAGAGTCGTATATAGAGGTTGTTATCAGTCTAATCATCATCATCATCATCGTCGTCGTCATCATCAGGATAATAAGAGTAATTCATGGACAGGATGGAGACTAGCGCAGGATAAAATGTCAGATGGGAAAGAAGGCCATTATCGGAGCCGCACTGCAGAGAGACAGAACCTACTTACTGAAACAGAGGGAGCGAGGGAGCGAGAGGGGAAAAGGAGAAACAATTTGTGGAGGGGGGGGGGGGGGAGAGGGAGGGGGGATGGAGGGAGGGGGGGGGATGGAGGGAGGGGGGATGGAGGGAGGGGGGATGGATGGGGGGGGATGGAGGGAGGGGGGATGGAGGGAGGGGGGATGGAGGGAGGGGGGGTGGAGGGAGGGGGGGTGGAGGGGGGGGGGATGGAGGGAGGGGGGATGGAGGGAGGGGGGATGGAGGGGGGGGGGATGGAGGGAGGGGGGATGGAGGGAGGGGGGGTGGAGGGAGGGGGGGTGGAGGGAGGGGGGGGTGGAGGGAGGGGGGATGGAGGGGGGGGGATGGAGGGAGGGGGGGGGTGGAGGGAGGGGGGGATGGAGGGGGGGGGATGGAGGGAGGGGGGGGGGTGGAGGGAGGGGGGGGGATGGAGGGAGGGGGGGGGGGCAATAGAGAGGAAGGAAAGTAGGAAAGGATGGTAGGCCGGGGAACGGAGGAGGCAGAATTAGAACAAAGAAAGGGGATGGTATGATGGAGGTAGGGATGAACAGAAGAGGAAGAGGAGAGGGAGGAGAGGAGAGGGGGGTGTAGGTAGAGACAGAACAGAAGAGGAGGAGGAGGAGAGGGGGGTGTAGGTAGAGACAGAACAGCAGAGGAGGAGGAGGAGGTAGCAGCAGGTCTTCAGCTGACTCACAGCAGGGAAGGTCATGTTGATGAGGTTGAAGCGACTCTGCAGGCGACCAGAGATGTGGGTCCTCCCTCCACCAGGGGGCCCCATTGATGCCAGCAGAAACATGTCCTACTCTCACACACACACACACAGCAGGGGGAAGTAATTGAATTCAACTTTGTAGCACAAACACAAACACACACTGAGACATTGTACTGAAATAGAAACGCCTTGAGCAGTAGAATAAGAGGGAGGACGTGAAGAGGGAGGTAACAGACAATTAGTCTTCATAATGGTTTATGGGGCCACACACACACACATTCCCCTTCCCGCTACCTGTTGAGTAAGCCCTCTCCTCTCACCTTGACACACTTGAGGGTCTGTTTCTGGCGGTCGTACCAGAAGCCGTAGTCGATCCAGAGGCGCAGGAGTTCCAGGGGGGGCTGGGAGCTAAAGTTGTCGAGCGCCGGCATGTTCAGGTCGTCCAGGAAGGTCAGCATGCGCTTCCCCCCCACCGGCACGTACACACCCTTGGTCCTCTTCTCCACGCGGCTCTCGATGATGGCCTGCACGTTGTGGGAGGTGGTCTGGAGAAGGGGGAGGGGGGGGGGGGGGTAGGAAAGTTAAGTTCCGGAGGTGTGTGCGCAGCACAAACATGTGTGTGTTTGTGTGTGTTGGTGTCTAAAGTGGAGTCAGAGAAAGTGAAAGACAAATTGAAAGCTGCAGAGAGAGAAAGTAGGTGAGAGAGGGAAAGAGCAGAGGGGGGGGGGGTTGGGGGGGCGAGGGATATGCCGGAGAAAAAATAGAATGTGGAGGAATGTGGAGGAATTGGGCTAAGGAAACGAGGAGAATGAACGAGAGAAAGAGAGGAGTCAGACAGAGGAGTCACAAGAGAGAGAGAGAGAGAGAGAGAGAGCGAGAAGACAGATAGCCAGACAGAGAGGGGAAAGTTTGCCATGCAGAGCTGGGGGCAGAGATGGAGAGATGAGGTGGAGGAGAGCTAGATGGATGGAGAGGAGGGGTGCGGGGAGAAAAATGGTGCAAGCCCATTGGCTAAGCCGGGCCTGTAATGGAGACGAATGTGGACGAGGTCCGGCCTTGATGGATGATTACTGCGGCACAGGTGATCAGTGCTTTCATCATCCCTGATGAGCGTAATGGCTGCTCATCAGAGGCTGCTGAGGTGACTCAGCTAATTGCGGTGTGGTGGAGTGCATGGCTGCTGATGATGGTGGTGGTGGTGGTGGTCAGTGTGTGGATGCAGTCCCAGCAGACTGAGGCCACAGAGAGCCCTGTGTGTCCTGGATGCAGCTGCACCTCAACACCCTCTCTCTCTCTCTCTCTCTCTGGACGCTGGACTGGAGAAGTGGGACTGGAGGCTGGCCTCACAGACTGTAGCTGCTGCAGTCTATGTCTACAGAGTAAGTGTGTGTCTGTGTGTGTCTGTGTATGTGTGTGTGTGTCTGTGTGTGTTTGTGTCTGTGTGTGTCTGTGTGTGTGTGTGTGTCAGCAGCTTGGGGCTAGCTCGTTCAGTATACATGATGTTTCCCTGACATATCAAAGCCAGGGTCCTCTTTCCAACGCTCCCAAACTTGTAATGCATGTCAGAGGATGACTGGTCTTTGTCGTCGTCCCCCCCCACCTTCCCCTCCAGCTGGGCGGGGTCTGGGTCTCACCTGGGAGGACATGTTGACGGTGAGCGTGGTCCACTGGGAGGGCTCCAGGGCCTGCAGGACGGTCTGGGCCACCGAGGTCTTCCCAGTCCCCACCGGGCCCGTCAGCAGCACTGGGTAGCGGCCCGTCACCAGCGCACGCACCAGGAAGTTGTAGCGCACCGTGTCCACCGTGGGCACCATGATCTTGTAGAAGGGAGCGCTGGGGAGAGGGAGGGGGGGTGGATAGAAGGGGAGGGGCGTGGTGGAGAGAGGTTGGTTAAGAGGATTTGGGAGGTAAGGGAGAAAGGGAATAGTCGGGGTTGTAATTAACAGAGGGTGTTTGGGGAGCGATGGGGGGAAATTGAAGAGAGTGAGCAACAGATGAGGAGAGAGAGAATGAAGAAGGGATGAAGAGAGAGCGGGGTGTGGGCGGAGAGGTGAATGGGTATGAATGGGAGTGTGAATGTGAAAGGTGAGGGGTGGGATGATGAAATGATGGGATTGAGAGAGAGATTGAGGGGATCGATTAAAAAAGAGCGGGAGGGAGAGAGATAAAAAGGGCATTATGAATCGAGGACACCATTTAATGATGCTTAAAAACATTCACACTCTCTGACACTAAATCACACCTGAACTCTCTCTCTCTCACACACACACACACACACACACACACAGTCAGTGATAGAGTGTGAGCTGCAGTGTCTCATTGCGGGCCAGTAAATCAGCCAACAGGCGTCTGCCTCAGAGCTGAGGCCAAGGAGCCCAGGTACCACACACACACACACACACACAAAGACACACACACAAACGCACACACACTTACTTGGCGGCATAGCGCCAGCCCTTGGGCAGTTTGTCCTCAAAGGAAGTCCATGTCTTGTTCTTAGAATCCACATAGTATTCATAGATGGTGTCCTAGAAACAGAGATTACAAACAAGAGTTTGGTGTTTATGAAAAACAGTAGAAGAGAAAGGTAATGTGTGTGTGTGGTGTGTGTGTGTGTCTGTGTGTGTAAAAGCGATGAGACGGATGATGCTATTATAAACACATGAATCAGAGGAGATAATTAAGTCTCAATAGGATAGAGCATTCAGAGTTATTACTGTGTGTGTGTGAGTTGGCACGTGTGTGTGTGTGTGTGTGTGTGTGTGTGAGACCTTGTTAGGGAAGGTGCCCTCCATCTCCCTGAGGAAGTTGTCCATCTTCTTGCGGCCGTCCTCGTCCACAGAGGCGCACACCGACCAGACGAGGCTGAAGATGAACCACAACTCAACCATGCGACCATAGTTATCAGAGTCACCGGGGTTGACCTGGGAAGGGAGGGGGGAGGAGGAGGGGGGAGGAGGAGGGAGGAGGGGGGAGGAGGAGGGGGACAGATGGGGAGAACAGAAACGGGAGAGACGGAGGATAAGAAAAGAGAGAGAATTTTATGAACTCACAAAGAGAGAACGAGAGACAAAGAGAGAGATGGAGAGAGAGGGGGGGAAAGGGAGAGATGGAGAGAGAGGGGGGGAAAGGGAGAGATGGAGAGAGAGGGGGGTTTTTAAGAACCTCTTTGTAGTGCCATTCCACAGTGCACTCGCTGCACTGCTGCACTGCTGCTCTGCGTCGACGGAATCAAAGAGGGACGACAACACAGGGAAACAAAACAGCAAATAACAAAACACAGCCCGCTTCCAACCTCGCTATCAACTTAGCTCGACTTAGCTTCACAAGGCAAAGTTCCACCTCCACCACTCATCTAAAGTTCTCCCCGCACAGCAGCGACAGAAACACAGAGCGATAGGCACACACACAGTCAGGTTGGTTCATGTCAAGGGGATCAAAGCCTCACTATAGTTAGGTTGTGTTTCGGTACATCAACAAGCCTCTACAGCTAGACCCCTCATGTCTAAGGGTTAAAGCAGACGGGGATAAATCAACTATATCCGGGCCAGTTGCCAAGGTGGTTGCCGTGGTACTGACCCCGTTGGCGGGCGTGGCCAGAGAGTCGTAGAGGCGACAGAGGGAGGAGATTCCGTTGAGCTCGGTGATTTGGACCAGCTCCTTGCAGCTGCTCCTCCTGAACGCCACCGTCTTCTCTACGTACTTGTCAAACAGACGCTGCAGGTGCTCCACCTCCCCCTGGATAGAGAGAGACAGAGAGAGAGACAGAGAGAGACAGGGAGAGAGAAAGAGAGAGAGACAGAGAGAGAGACAGAGAGAGACAGAGAGAGAGAGAGAGAGGGAGAGACAGAGAGAGAGAGAGAGAGAGAGGGAGAGACAGAGACAGAGAGAGACAGAGAGAGAGAGACAAACAGATAGAGAGAGACAGATAGAGAGAGACAGAGAGAGACAGAGAGAAACCGAGAGAGAGAGAGACAGAGAGAGACAGAGAGAAACCGAGAGAGACAGAGAGAGAGACAGAGAGACAAACAGACAGAGACAGATAGAGAACGAGAGAGAGAGAGAGAAGCAGGGGTGGAAAGAGATGGAAGGAGGAATGGGAAGGTAAATGTAAAAATAAACCCAGTGAGAGATGGAAAGGAAAGGATGAGTGAGAATGAAGAATGGAGAAAGAAAGTGAATGAAGTGAGAGAATGGAGAGGCAAAAGGAGTGACGTCAGGACAGATCGGATGATGGATTATCATGGGAGCTCATAGACAGAGGTGCACACAGTGTCTGGCTGATTGGAACAGAACATTCTGGGTCTGTGGTACCTTATTGCGTCTGTCCAGCCAGGACTGGACGAAGGGTTTCCAGCCCAGGTCAGAGTAGTCGTTGTAGACCATCCCACAACGAGACACTGTGGCTGGGGACGCCACTGCCAGGTCCTCCACCTCAAACAGCAGGGACACCTGGAGACACACACACACACACACAGACACAGACACACACAAACACACACGCAGACAGACACAGACACACAGTCACAGACAGACAGTCTAGGTAATCTAGCCGAGGTAATCATTGAGGCCCCACTAAGGTGTGACATTCCTCAAATGCATATAGTTGCCATTATGCAGCCATTATGAATGATAGATCCATAGAACTTTATTCATCCCAGGAGAACGAATGTAAATGTAAAAATGACTAAATGTAAGTGCACTGGTAAACCAGCATTGGAAAGGAAAAACTGTGAGAGGAATGTGAAAATGTCTTAGGCACAAAATAAAAAATTACAAACATAAAGCAAAAATGCTTTAAGAAAGAATTACTCTATTCTCACAACATGACACTTAAACAAAAAAATAAAATAATAATATTCAAAAGTTATTACAAAATTACGAATATTAGTAAAACAATCCTGGGTGCCTAACCCTTTTGCACAGTACTGCATATACAGTATACAAGATAAGCAGGTTAGTAACAGAAAGGCAGGTTGTAACATGAGCCCAGAGCTCCCCAGGGCTGTGCTGTGTGCTGTTACCTGCTCTGACATGGAGATACTCTCCCCAGGGCTGTGCTGTTACCTGCTCTGACATGGAGATCCTCTCCCCAGGGCTGTGCTGTTACCTGCTCTAACATGGAGATCCTCTCCCCAGGGCTGTGCTGTTACCTGCTCTGACATAGAGATCCTCTCCCCAGGGCTGTGCTGTTACCTGCTCTGACATGGAGATCCTCTCCCCAGGGCTGTGCTGTGTGCTGTTACCTGCTCTAACATGGAGATCCTCTCCCCAGGGCTGTGCTGTTACCTGCTCTAACATGGAGATCCTCTCCCCAGGGCTGTGCTGTTACCTGCTCTGACATGGAGATCCTCTCCCCAGGGCTGTGCTGTTACCTGCTCTAACATGGAGATCCTCTCCCCAGGGCTGTGCTGTTACCTGCTCTGACATAGAGATCCTCTCCCCAGGGCTGTGCTGTTACCTGCTCTGACATGGAGATCCTCTCCCCAGGGCTGTGCTGTGTGCTGTTACCTGCTCTGGCATGGAGATCCTCTCCCCAGGGCTGTGCTGTTACCTGCTCTGGCATGGAGATCCTCTCCCCGTTGATCAGCGTGAGCACCTTGTTGTCGTCCATCACTGAGTTCATGCTCTCGATCCACAGCGTGTCCACGGGCCCGTCGAACACGATCCACTTCTCATCCGGCTTCTCGTCTGGGCCCGCCGCCCCGGGGCGGAGGAGGAGAGGGAGGAGGAGAGGGAGGAGAGGGAGGAGAGGGAGGAGGAGAGGGAGGAGAGGGAGGAGGAGAGGGAGGAGGAGGGGGAGGAGGAGGGGGAGGAGGAGAGGGAGGAAGAGAGGGTTAGGTGTGGTGCATGGGAGGGGGCGAGAGGACACACAGACACACACACACACACACGTGTAGATTCATCTCACTCAGAGATGGACATCCACCAGCATGCACACACACACACACAGAATCACAGGACCGGTACAGCAACATGAGTTCTGTCCCCTCCACTCCCTCTTATCTCATGTCATGCCCCGACCCCCAGAACACACCCATCTGAGTCAGCACACGCCCAGAGAGAGGAGCCTTCACTATGGTACAGGTGAGAGAGAGAGACCTTCACTATGGTACAGGTGAGAGAGAGAGACCTTCATTATGGTACAGGTGAGAGAGAGACCTTCACTATGGTACAGGTGAGAGAGAGAGACCTTCATTATGGTACAGGTGAGAGAGAGACCTTCACTATGGTACAGGTGAGAGAGAGAGGCACACAGGGCGCTCGGCTTAAACGGCAAACCATCAATCCTGTCGCACAGCAAAATAAACTGTCACATGTCCTTTGGGCTGATCCTCTTCCAGCTCAGAGAGATGGAGGGAGAGAGAGAGAGAGAGATGGAGAGAGAGATGGAGAGAGAGATGGAGAGAGAGAGAGAGAGAGAGAGAGAGAAAGGGAGAGAGAGAGAGAGAGAGAGAGAGAGAGAGAGAGAGAGAGAGAGAGAGAGAGAGAGAGAGAGAGAGAGAGAGAGAGGGAGAGATGATAAACAAATGGAGCAGAGCCAGGGAGAGCAGTGGTGACACACATCCTGGGCTGACGAGCTGCTCCCTGTGCATGCGACTGATGTGGAGGAAATAAATCCACACAGGAGGGGAGCGGAGGAGGAGGAGGAAGAGGAGGGAGAGGAAGAAGGGATGAAATCAAGAAAGAGGAGGCCTAGGAACCAGGACCGCCGTGGGGGCAGGGATTTGCCCTGGAAGAGAGAAGTGGAGGGAGAGCGAGCGAGGGACAGAGGAGGACAAAAATGAAGAACACACAGAGACACTTGGCGGGTGATTGAGCGATTGATTGGCTGTTGTTGTCACAGCAACAGCAATCGGAGCTGTCTCATCTCCTGACAGAGTACGCACAGCACACTGCACGCGTCTGGGGAAGGGGAGGGGTGTGTTTGTGTGAGCAAAAAAACCTGTGCAGGCCTCTCTCATGATGGCAGCCAGTATTCCATCCTCCCACTCGCTGTAGCCCTGGTCGAAGCCGCCGTACAGCTCTGCCATAGACAGAGCTTTGGGGCTGATGGGATACTCCTGTTGACAGGGAGGAGGGGGTGGGGGACACCCACGAGTGAACAAAAGGCAGGGATTTGAACCGGCGACCTTCCCGCGAGCGAACACAAAGCATCAGAGGAGAGAGAAACTGCCAGAAGGTCAACAGGTCGCGCTCAGTTTGGTGGTTTACAAGGACGGGCTTGAACACATCAGGAGCAGGACTGGCAGACAAAGCCTGGCACACTGGCAGAGAGAAGGAGGAGAGAGAGGGCCGAGAGAGGGCAGAGAGAGGTCAGGGAGAGAAAAAAGAGGGGGCCGAGAGAGGGCAGAGAAGGGCACTGGCAGACAGCTGGGGGGCACGAGGGATCATGGAAAGGTCACAGAGGCTGAGAGAGGAGAGCCAACAGGGAACAAAGGGCACTGTGGAGGGAGAGAGTGGAGGGATGGAGGGATGGAGAGAGTGGAGGGATGTGAAGATGTTACAGGAAATGAAACATCAAGAGTTGAGATGGCGACAGTGACAGAAGGGGACGCAGGAACAAAGAAAGGATCTTGTGATGGTGAGATGAGGGGCTGGAGGGGAGGTAGTGCCACTGATGTCTGGGGGAGGAGGGAGAGTGTGAGCCATTAAAACACAGCACAGGGAGAGAGAGGGAGAGGGAGAGAGAGGGTAGCACAGGGAGAGAGAGAGGGTAGCACAGGGAGAGGGACGGAGAGGGAGAGAGAGGGTAGCACAGGGAGAGAGAGGGAGAGGGAGAGAGGGTAACACAGGGAGAGAGACGGAGAGGGAGAAAGAGGGTAGCACAGGGAGAGAGAGGGAGAGAGAAGGTAGCACAGGGAGAGAGAGGGAGAGGGAGAGAGGGTAGCACAGGGAGAGAGACGGAGAGAGAGGGGGGGAAAGAGAGAGAGAGAAAGGAAAAAAGGAAAATAGAGATGGCAGTTTGGCCTGCTCCAGTTTTCAGACAGTGTGGGGCTACAGGGGCAGAGGAGTGTGTTTGGCACTAGGAGCGTGCATGTGCACACTCTCACACGAATATGACATTTAATCCTATCACAATGCCAAGATTCGACCAGTGACAAAAACGGTGACAGACACCAATCTGATAGTGTTCTGACAGGTTGGTAGCTGGACTGTATAAACTCAGAGGGGATCTCAGCCAATCAGCGTCCTGGTCCAGGGGATAGAATAAGAACACAAAGGCGGAACAATACTAATCACACATGAAGCCCGGGCAAACAAACAAGCACTCCTTTCCTCATAGGAGCGAGTGTGCGGTACAGTATGCATGAGTGTGTGTACACGTGAGTGTGCATGTTAAGTGTGTGTGTTCTGCTGAGACAGCGCTGTGTGCCAGGTTGAGGGGAGAGGGGAGAAGGGGAGGAGGGGGCCTGGGATTTGGCCTCCAGTCCCTGCTCCTGTATCTCCAATGAACAGAACACACACACTGGGCCTCAGTGGACCACAAGCATGGAGAGAGAGACACAATAAGGAAGAGAGTTACACAGAGTTACACAGAGAGAGGGAGAGAGGGAGAGAGGAGGAGAGAGAGAGAGAGAGAGAGAGAGAGAGAGAGAGGGAGAAAGAGAGGGAGAAAGAGAGAGAGAGAGAGAGAGAGAGAGAGAGAGAGAGAGAGAGAGAGAGAGAGAGAGAGAGAGAGAGAAAGAAAGAGAGAGAGAGAGAGAGAGAGAAGGGGGGGGGAAGAAAGAGAAGGAGAAAGAAAGGACGGGGAGAGGGAGGGAAAAGAAGAAGAAAGAGAGGGAGGGAAACAGGTAGAAGGAGAGGGATCGAGAGAGAGAGAGAGAGAGAGAGAGAGGGAGAGGGAGAGAGTGAAAGGCAGCAGATGAAACAGTGAGCTGTAAGCCGGCCGTAAGACCGGCCGTGCGCTTATCCACAATAGGACCGACTGAGGAGAGAGTGGAGGAGAGGAGGAGGTGGAGAAGGGAGTGAGGAGGAGGAGGGAGGGGAGCTGCAGTGAACGGAGGGGAACTAGGAAACAGGGTTTTGTCAGTAATGACTGGAGATGTGGAGGGATAAAGGGAGCGAGAGATGAGGTTTAAAGAGGTAGAGAGAGTCAGCGATCCCGAGGATTGAGCAGCTGTATGCCTGGACTGAAGACATTATTGGCGGAGGACGAAGAGGCCTGGAGAAGGTGGTGGAGGGCAGGAGGGGAGGGAAGCAGCACTGGTACTTCTCCTTTCAATTTCAGGCCACTCACCGCTTCCCAATCTCTCGGTCTCATTCTCTCTTTCTGCTAGCTATCCTCAAGTACCTCGAGGTCTTCACTCTCTCTGGCGTTATCGAACTACAATCCCCGCGGTTATTATTGAACGACAACCCCCAATGGTCCTCAAGGTGTTCTCCCCCCTATCTGCCTGTCTGTCTGTGCTGTGTGGTCAGAGGTACCTGCGCAGGCTCCTCTCATGAGAGAGGACAGCACTCCGTCCGTCCACTCGTTGGTGGACAGGTCGTACTCGCCATACAGCTCTCCGAGGCTCACTGCCTTGGGGTTCAGAGGGCACTCCTGGAGGCCGGGAGGGCACACGGGGGCCGAAGGTCAGAGGTTGGCCGGAGGTCGGTGGAGAGAGGGAGGTCGGTAGGCGGCGATTGGAAGGAAGGAGACGGGGGGGGGAGCGAGGGAAGAAAGAGAGAGAGAGAGAGAGAGAGAGAGAGAGAGAGAGAGAGAGAGAGAGAGAGAGAGAGAGAGAAGGGCAGAGAGAAAATGTCAGCCAGGGGAGCTTGAAGGTACAGCATGATTACATGAGGAAGGAGCATGAATAGAGGGCGTGTGTGTGTGTGTATAGGAGAGGGTTGGGAACAGAAAGCATAAGTGCAGACGGAGAGAAAGATAGAGAGAGCGGGATAATGAGAAACAGGGGGAGGTGATGTCAGCGTGGAGGGAGAAATAGAGAGAGCTGAAATAGATATGCAAAGAGCAAGGTGTTGAGTCAGAAATGAAAGAACACGAGGCAGGCAGGAGAAAGAGAGAGAGAGATACCAGAAAACTGAGATAGAGAGAGGGAGAGTATGTGTGTGTGCGAAATGTGTGTGTGTGAGAGAGCAAGAGAGAGAGAGAGAGCAAGAGAGATACCAGAAAACTTAGATAGAGAGAGGGAGAGTACGTGTGTGTGCGGAATGTGTGTGTGTGTGAGAGAGCAAGAAAGAGAGAGAGAGAGACAGAGAGGGAGATATAGAAACAGAGAGAAAAGGAGGAAGCCACAAATAGACACGCAGGGTTGAGTCACAGAGGGAACAGAGAACAAGACGAGCCCTGAAACCACAGAATTACAGCAGCCGCTGGAAACTGAACACACAGAAGAGCGAAGCGTGAGGAGAAAAAACACAGCCTCAGCAACCCAACATGAATATGCCAATGTGGCACACGGGCTCAACACCCAGTGGCTGGGGACAAGAGGCACGGTGAGAAGACGCAGACAGGAAGTGCAGCGGGGAATTAACAGCACCACTGTAACTGGAACACTTTGAGACATAATCAGAAATGAAGGACATTTGACAAGACATGCTGGCAGACACTGGCGTACAGTCTCTCTCTCTCACACACACACACACACACACACACACACAGGCACACACAGGCACACACAGGCACACACACCACATTAAAGGAAAAACGATTGAATCAAGGCACCAGGAACATCATTAAACGGAAGGCAAGTTGGAAACACAACACAGCCCATCCATCCTTCCCTCCATCCCTCCATCCCTCCCCCCATTCACTATTTTTAAACACATCTGGAGGAGCCACGAGAGATAAAGAAAGAATGAGAGAGAGAGAGGTTGGAGGAAGAGAGAGAATAAGAGAGAGGTGACAAGGGAGACAAGGATGAAGAGAGAGAGAGAGGTGACAAGGGAGACAGGGATGAAGGGAGAGAGAGAGAGAGGTGACAAGGGAGTAGAGGGTAGAAGGAAGAGAGAGAGAGTTGATGGCAGTAGAACAAGCTGCTAGACAGATACATCCAGAACTGGGGCAGCTTCAGATGGGGCTGGCCTCTCTCTTCATCCAGAGCTGGGGCAGCATCAGATGGGGCTGGCCTCTCTCCTCATCCAGAGCTGGGGCAGTTTCAGATGGGGCTGGCCTCTCTCCTCATCCAGAGCTGGGGCAGCTTCAGATGGGGCTGGCCTCTCTCTTCATCCAGAGCTGGGGCAGCTTCAGATGGGGCTGGCCTCTCTCTTCATCCAGAGCTGGGGCAGCTTCAGATGGGGCTGGCCTCTCTCTTCATCCAGAGCTGGGGCAGTTTCAGATGGGGCTGGCCTCTCTCTTCATCCAGAGCTGGGGTAGCTCCGGATGACCACGCTCACTTAGACGCCGCGCCGCTAACACGCCGTCTTTAGACAGCTTCCGTAAGTTCTGCAATTAACACTGTGAGCTGGGCCTGTCTCCTCCTCATCACTGCTGTGTTCAGCAGCCAGCAGGGCCAGGTGGATATGTGATCCTGTGAGCGTGTGTCTGTCAGACAGTGTGTGCGAGACAAGAGTGCGTATGTGTGAGTGTGTGTGCAGTATGTGTGAAAGTCTCTATGGCGCATCTTTTATATCTTGTGAGTGTACTGTCCTCCAGTCAAGTGCATCTGTGTGTGACTCCATTGTCTCTGAGGAAATAGAGCGTTGAACTCAAACCAAACAAACACATGCTGCTGTCATGCCAGTGAGGAGGATGTAGGGAGAGAGAGAGAGACAGAGAGATAGAGAGACAGCAGGTGTGTGTGCACGTGTGCGTTTGCGTGTGTGGCTAAGCTGAAATGAGAAAGAAGGAGGAAGGAGGATTCACTTCCTCTGCTCTCTAAGAGATGTTTCGCTTAGGTGGCTTAATCTCCCTCTCTCCTCCTTCTCTCTCCTCCTTCTCTCTCCATTCTGTCTCTCCGCTCCGTTAAACACCAAACGTTGCGCAAGCCGATCGGCTGACTGCTGGGCTGATTACTGGAGGATAAGCTGCTCTGAAGATCATGAGATCCACTCAATTACACAGGATGGGGCTCATGGGCCCTGGGGACCCATGGGATATGTAGTCTACGGTAGAGAAATGGAGATGTATGGATAGAGAGAGATATGGAAAGAGAAGGAGACAGAGAGAGAGATAGAAAGATAGATTTAGAGAAAGAGAGATATGTAGAAAGAAAGATGGGGAAAGAGACAGAGGATGAGAGAAAGAGAGATGTAGCTAGAGAGAGAGAAAGAGAGATATGTGGAAAGACAGAGACATAGGTAGAGATGTAGAAAGACAGATGTAGAAAGAGGAGGAAGGTAGAGGTCTGAGCAGAGCAGAGTTGGAACCCCCCAGAGACAGACAATACAACGTTATAAAGAGATAGACAGAGAGAGGGCGGGAGAGAGAGTGAGAGAGAGTGTGAGAGAGAGAGCGAGAGCGAGAGAGAGCGAGAGCGAGAGGTGTGCTGAAGGCAGCTGCAGGGAGATTGCTTGTGTTTAATGTGTAGGAGGTGCTCCCTTAGGAAAGGAGGTTTTCATTCATGCCGCATGTGAAACTGACACAAACACATAAGACAGAGAGATGGATATCTAGATGGAAAAACAACCACTGGTTACAAAGTTCTCCATGACTTCAGAGAATATGTACAAACTTTATCCAGCCAGACGACACAATGACAGAGAAAGCCCTGACAGGAACATTAGACAGACAGGAACACTAGACAGACAGGAACACCAGACAGACAGGAACACTAGACAGACAGGAACACCAGACAGACAGGAACACTAGACAGACAGGAACACCAGACAGACAGGAACACTAGACAGACAGGAACACCAGACAGACAGGAACACTAGACAGACAGGAACACTAGACAGACAGGAACACTAGACAGACAGGAACATTAGACAGACAGGAACACTAGACAGACAGGAACACTAGACAGACACGAACATTAGACAGACAGGAACACTAGACAGACAGGAACACTAGACAGACAGGAACACTAGACAGACAGGAACACTAGACAGACAGGAACACTAGACAGACAGGTAGACACAGACCAGCAGGCAGATGGAGAAAACAAGCCAGGTTGACAGACAGACAAAGGCAGCCAGTCAGCCAGCCAACCAGCTAGCCATCTAGAAAGCCAGCTAAGGGTACCAGCCAGACCAGCCAGCCAGCCAGCCAGCTAGCCAGTTAGCTAGCTAGCTAGCCAGACAACCAGCTAGCCATCTAGAAAGCCAGCCAGAGTAGCAGCCAGTCAGCCAGGGATGTAGAGCTACCCACCCGGACCAGGTTGAAGCCTGGCTCTCCTTGGCGGTGCATGGTGGCCAGGGTGCTCTGCAGGGTCCTCCAGGTCACGCTCTTGCCACAGCCCGTCTTGCCCACGATCATGGTGGAGTGGCGGGAGTTCTTGGTCTCGTACAGCTGGATGACCTTGGTCAGGGTGAAGGGCGTGACCTGCAGCCCACTCTGGATCAGCTCCGCCTCGATGGTCTCCCTCAACTGGGGGGAGCGGAAGGGGGAGGGGCGAGAGGCTAGATACACACGCAAGAGTGTATGCTCACACACACACACACTCTTCCAGCAAGAAGGCCTCACAGGCCCCAGAGCGTTCTCAGAAAGAGAGGCAGCCCGAGCTTTAAGTGACTCACTGACAGAGCCCTGGCAAAACAGATGGTTGATAATCCATTAAAGAGAGAAGAAGGGAATGGGGGGGGGGGTCCTTCAGGCTCTCTGTGTCTCCCGGACCATACACTCTGACTAGGTCTGCTTATAGGTACCCCTCACCCCCCCAGCTCTCATTGGCGCCAGGAAGAACCAGGATGGAAGGAGGGTGGGAGAGAGGTAGAGACAGAGAGACAGAGAGAGTGTGAGAGATAGAGAGAGAGAGAGAGAGAGAGAGAGAGAGAGAGAGAGAGAGAGAGAGAGAGAGAGAGAGAGAGAACAAAACAAGAAAAATAAACTTCTGGAGGGAGAAACTATAACAATGATTGCTTCCTTCCCTCCATCCATCTCTCCTATCACTCCATCTCCCCCCTTTCTGTTCACACATGACTGCCACCTAGAAAATGTGCCATCTGCTTTTCACACGACAGAGAGAGGAGCAGAGCTGGGGAGAGGAGTAGAGCAGGAGCAGAGATGAGGAATGGTGCATCACATCTGCATGTCCAATTCAAGTCTGGGTCTACTCTGCAGGGGGCCCCATCCAGGATACTGCTCTGGTTCTTTATGGTAGGATGTTTATCAACACACACACAAGCACAAACACACAAGCACAAGCACTCACAAGCAAACATGCCCAAGTATTCTCCCCTCCTGTGTAGAAGGGTATGCAGGTATCTGATAGTATTATGGAAAGAGATAGGGAGAGATTGAAAAGTGTGTGTGTGTGTGTACCTTTCCGTAGTCGATGGTAGGGGATTCCACTCCGGGGAAGAGATCCTGGATGATGCCGTTGAACAGCGGCAGGTCGATGGTGGCCAGCTTGGCCATGTTCATGTCCTTCATGGACATCAGCAGGATCTGGGGGCAGAGCAAACGGCAAAAGGTTGTGACATCATATCCTGTCTTACTTTTGTACACAAACAGACTTTTAGCTGAGTCACTGTCATGCTGGCCTTTTTATCAGGTTGACATTGTCAAGTGAAACCTAACAAATGTGCGGCCCTTTCCACACACCGCCGACGGAATTAGAGAAAAAGGAAAGAGGCTTGCTATCCGGTAACACATGAATTCCTTTTCAAGCCTTTTCAAGTTTTTGTCCTCTTTGATACATTTTTGATCACAGCCGGTTTCCCTGTGGGGGTGTAAGGTACACAGTCTCCTGCTGCCTAGTAGTCAGTCAGACAGCTAACCAGCCAGCCAGTCAACTAACCAACAGCCAGTCAACCAGCCAGCCAGCCAACTAACCAGCATCCAGTTAACCAGCCAGCCAGTCAACTAACCAACAGCCAGTTAACCAGCCAGCCAGCCAGTCAACTAACCAGCATCCAGTTAACCAGCCAGCCAGCCAACTAACCAGCATCCAGTTAACCAGCCAGCCAGTCAACTAACCAACAGCCAGTTAACCAGCCAGCCAGTCAACTAACCAGAATCCAGTTAACCAGCCAGCCAGCCAACTAACCAGCATCCAGTTAACCAGCCAGCCAGTCAGTCAACTAACCAGAATCCAGTTAACCAGCCAGCCAGTCAGTCAACTAACCAGCATCCAGTTAACCAGCCAGCCAGTCAGTCAACTAACCAGAATCCAGTTAACCAGCCAGCCAGCCAGCCAGTCAACTGACCAGCATCCAGTCAACTAGCCAGCCAGCCAGCTAGTAGCCAAACAGTCAGCCAGTGAAACAGCCACCCAACCAGCGTGCCAGCCAGTCAAACAGCCAGCCAGGGCTAGCGTACCTCTTCGCCGGCGACATCAGGGCAGACGCGTCTCTTCTTGCCGGCGTAGCGGAGCAGGGAGGTGAGGGCTCGCAGGCCAAAGTCATAGTGGTCCTGCTTAGACAGCTGCTGAACAGCCAGGGAGTAGAGGGTGAACACCTTCTTAGCCAGGACCTGGAGGGGAGGGATGGAGGGAGGGAGGATAGACATGTTGCAATAGGAGAGGGAGGGAGGGAGGGAGGGGGGGAAGAGAGGGAGATGTCAGTAAAACACATTGTGACATGACCCATCACCATTTATGTTCCCTGCCCCTGTGGGGCTCAAGGACATGACTGAGACGTGTAGCAAGCACAGCAGCAGACAGGGTGTGTGTCTGTCCTGTGAAGTGTGCGCATTACACATCTGTGGAAGCGTGCCTGTCATGAGCGTGACTGTGTGTGAGTGGTGATGTGTGTAGGTGGGCTATCTCAGGGAGACATGCGCCTCCACACACTAGACAGCTTGACAGTGGCTGCTTAGATCCCCTCATGGCAGACAGGTGAGCGGTGTGTGTGTGCCTGTGTGTGTGTGTGTGAGAGTGAGTGTGTGTGGGGGAGTAAAATGCGCAGAAAATCTGTCACAGGGTCCCCCCTCCTCCTCTTCATCCCTCCAGCCCTCTCCCCCCTCCTCCTCTTCATCCCTCCAGCCCTCTCCCCCCTCCTCCTCTTCATCCCTCCAGCCCTCTCCCCCCTCCTCCTCTTCATCCCTCCAGCCCTCTCCCCCCTCCTCCTCTTCATCCCTCCAGCCCTCTCCCCCCTCCTCCTCTTCATCCCTCCAGCCCTCTCCCCCCTCCTCCTCTTCATCCCTCCAGCCCTCTCCCCCCTCCTCCTCTTCATCCCTCCAGCCCTCTCCCCCCTCCTCCTCTTCATCCCTCCAGCCCTCTCCCCCCTCCTCCTCTTCATCCCTCCAGCCCTCTCCCCCCTCCTCCTCTTCATCCCTCCAGCCCTCTCCCCCTCCTCCTCTTCATCCCTCCAGCCCTTTCCCCCCTCCAGGACTGTGTCTCAGCAGGGTGTCCATGCTCTCTGAGACCCCCCCCCCCACACACACACACACAGACAGACCTGGGGCAGAGCCTGGCACTGTAAGCACTGCTCACCATCTGTATGTGTGTGTGTGTTTTAGAGAGGGGTCAAAAAAAAGATCCAATAGTGACACAATCTAAAAAAGGTTATGCCTTTTGATGCTGAGTGTACGTGTTGCTGTTCTCCTGTGTGTGTGTGTGTGTGTGTGTGTGTGTGTGTGTGTGTGTGTGTAAACGCAGGACTCATGGGTTTCCATGTCAGAGTTGTTCACATCACAAGCTCTTTCATGAGGCTCAGCAAGACACGGTCGGTCATGCACACAGACAGGCAAACACACACACACAGTGCTGTCATGCTAGGCAGAGCAGACGATGGGCTCGCAGGAGGCAAATCCCCCTTCTGTCTGTTCCAGCTCAGAGAGTTCAGATCTGCTTGTTCCCAAACCAGGCCAAACTGGGCCAAACCAGGCTAAACACCTAGGCCAAAACCCCATGCTGAGCTGTGTGGATGATTTCCACTTCTAATGGCATCACATCAACAGGAACAATATCCCTTTGACACCCATGCTGGGGAAGGGGTGTGTGTGTTTCAGTGTGTGTGTGACATGTGGAGTATCAAATTGAGGGCACAGGCATGTTTGTGTGTACATTATTGGTCTGAGTTCAGTTGGCATTGGGAGTAGTTGGTGGCATAAAGCAGGCATGAAGTGAACCCTCCCTCCCTCCATGCCAGGCTTGTTTCTGGTCTCCTTCCCACCTCAGTCTTAATCTGCTGTTATTTGCGGTGGTGAATTAACACACTGTCTGGCAGCTAATTACTGTTCCCCACAGGAGCTCTCTCTCTCTCTCTCACACACACACACACACACACACACACATACACACACACACACAAGCTGAGGGCTGTGTGTATTTGGAGGTCTTTACAGGTAGGTGTGGTAAAAGTTTGGTGAAGGTTAGTTGTAGGTTATCTGTGCAGTTTTGGAGGGAATGTGTGGTGTGTGTGTTGGGTTCATCAGCGTGCGGGAGGCGTCAGAGGTGTGTGTGAGCAGGTGGGAGGCTGCTGCAGTGCAGAAACGGAATTAGAATCTTGTTTAACACACGCTGGGGTACTGTAGGGAACACAAATCAGTACCAGAAAGAACACACACACACACACTCTCATACTGCGACACACGCACACACACACAGAAGCCAGCAGCCCCTGTGTGAGTCAGAGTTAATCCTGCTCCGGCTCTAGTCCCAGAGAGCTGTGTGCCTCTACTCATCCCTCCCTACTTCCCTCCCTTCTTCCCTCCCTACGTCCATCTCTCCTTCCACCCCCTCGCTCCCTCCCTCCTTCTTTCATCTCTCCAGTGCATTCTCCTGTCCATCCTTCCTGCATCTCCCCCCACTCTTGATCTCTCCCTACCCCCCCCCCCCCCACATTCTCTCCATCCCTTCCTCCCTCGGTTCACCCTCCATGTCCTCCCCCCCCCCACATTCTCTCCATCTCCTCCTCCCCCCCTCCATCTCCTCCCTCCCTCTCCTCCTCCACCCCTCCATCTCCTCCTCCCCCCCTCCATCTCCTCCCTCCATCTCCTCCTCCCCCCCTCCATCTCCTCCCTCCCTCTCCTCCTCCACCCCTCCATCCCTCTCCTCCTTCACCCCTCCATCCCTCTCCTCCTCCACCCCTCCATCTCCTCCCTCCCTCTCCTCCTCCACCCCTCCATCCCTCTCCTCCTCCACCCCTCCATCTCCTCCCTCCCTCTCCTCCTCCACCCCTCCATCTCCTCCCTCCCTCTCCTCCTCCACCCCTCCATCTCTTCCCTCCCTCTCCTCCTCCACCCCTCCATCCCTCTCCTCCTCCACCCCTCCATCTCCTCCCTCCCTCTCCTCCTCCACCCCTCCATCTCCTCCCTCCCTCTCCTCCTCCACCCCTCCATCTCCTCCCTCCCTCTCCTCCTCCACCCCTCCATCCCTCTCCTCCTCCACCCCTCCATCCCTCTCCTCCTCCACCCCTCCATCTCCTCCCTCCCTCTCCTCCTCCACCCCTCCATCCCTCTCCTCCTCCACCCCTCCATCTCTTCCATCCCTCTCCTCCTCCACCCCTCCATCTCCTCCCTCCCTCTCCACCTCCATCAGCTCCTCTGGTGATCAGCTCCTCCAGTGATCTCCCACAGTACAGCAGCTGATCCGGCTCCATTCTGATCTCAGACCAGGCCATGACATCAGCACCAGGCAGATGGCAGGACTGCAGACCCTCCACACTGACCCAGGATCAACTCCAGTGTCATGGCTCAACTCCACCCAGGACACAGCAGAGCAGCACTCATTGAGGCTCATCTCCTGCAGTGGAGCGTCGCCAAGCACTTCACACGGCGCAAAAAATGAAAATAAACGCCAAAATGAATAAATAAATACTCAAATAAAATGCGGCACATCAGATTCCTCCCACCACATCCACCCCTAAAAAAAGAATCTAGGGGCGTTCTAATGAAAAGCTGCGGTAGATTTAATTTCCATCCGCTTGATTGGATGATACGCGTGTGTATTGGGAGGAGAGAGAACTCAATCTCATCTCCTGATTGCCTCGCCTCTTAACATAAAAGGCACGGGAGCCTGTTTCATTAGCCGGATGATAATTCAACAAGATGTCTGTTTTACAGACCTAAGGAGACCAATCTGCAGGGGAGCTCCGCGCAGCTGATCCACGCCACGCAATGAGTCTCACATGTAAAAGACATGAAGCTGGTCTCCACTGAACAAGTGGAGACACAGTCCAGGCTGGCTGCTTCTCTCTCCCTGGCCATGTCGAGAGGAGAGGCGTGTGTGTGACGCCAGGGAAAAGACCGGGATGTTATTCTGAATGGAGTCTACACACTCCACTGTGGATAGATGAGCAGGAGACGCATCCACGCAAAAGAACATTCACTGTGTAGCTTGTACTGTAGATGGTCAAGTTGGTGAAGTCTATGATATGTACGGTACAATGGTGACTATCTATGACTTGAGACTGTACAAGCCTGCATCCAGTGGAGCCTGTGTACCTTGCAGTTGTTGAAGCCCTCTCCAAACAGGGTGATCTCAGCGATGAGGGTGGAGTCGGGCACCACCATGGAGATGGGTCTGAACATGGACTTGAGGTTGTCAGGCAGCTCCGTACGACCAGCGTAACCTAGGAGACCACGGGGGGAGCACACACACCTACATGTTCAGAACACACACAGACAGACACACACACACCTACATGTTCAGAACACACACAGACAGACACACACACACCTACATGTTCAGAACACACACAGACAGACACACACACACCTACATGTTCAGAACACACACAGACAGACACACACACACCTACATGTTCAGAACACACACAGACACACACACACACCTACATGTTCAGAACACACACAGACAGACACACACACACCTACATGTTCAGAACACACACAGACAGACACACACAGACCTACATGTTCAGAACACACACAGACAGACACACACACACCTACATGTTCAGAACACACACAGACAGACACACACACACCTACATGTTCAGAACACACACAGACAGACACACACACACCTACATGTTCAGAACACACACAGACAGACACACACAGACCAGGGTTCATGGTGATGAAGATGCCACAGGACCAGACCAGGCGGATCTCTCGCCCCTCGAAGATGAAGCTGGTGGCTGCGGCAGCCAGAGCAGACAGGATGGACAGGATCTGCTGGGCCACCACAGACAGCACCTCGATGTTGATACGGTTGAACTCGTCAAAACATCCCCACGCCCCCGTCTGTGGACGCACGCACAAACACACACACGGTCAAGATCGGCACATACAGAACCTAAAACACACCAGTAATGTTATTATTATTTCATTTGGGACCCTCCACTGCCGGCATCCAAGTGTGTCACAGAGCCGCAGTACAGAGCCCAGGGATGTAGACCGGGGATGTAGACCGGGGCTGTAGACCGGGGCTGTAGACCGGGGCTGTACGACCGTGTCTGAGTCGTGTGGCTGCAGCCAGCGTGGGGGCTGGGAGGGGGGCTGGGAGAGAGTGTCCTGCAGGGTCACGTTACCTGAGCCAGTCCAGAGTACATGCGGCCCATGGATTTGAAGTCCAGCCCCTCGGAGCAGTTGACCACGATGACGTACATGCCCAGGGCCTTGCCCAGGTCCTTCACCGTCTCCGTCTTCCCCGTCCCCGCAGGGCCCTTGGGGGAGCCGCCCCGGTGCAGGTGCAGCGCCGTGGTCAGGGTCATGTAACATCTGGGGGAGGGGAGGGGAGGGGGGGTTACAGGGTGGACGTCATGTGAGTAGACCTGCCTCTGTGAGGACGGGGAGGTCATGAGGACGCTGACGAGGACAGGGGGAGACCCAGAGAGAGAGAGATCCTTAGGGAGAGAGACATCCAGAGAGAGAGAGAGAGAGAGAGGTCCTTAGGGAGAGAGACATCCTGAGAGAGAGACCCAGAGAGAGAGAGAGAGAGAGAGAGAGAGAGAGAGAGAGAGAGAGAGAGAGAGAGAGAGATCTTTAGGGAGAGAGACATCCAGAGTGAGAAACCCGGAGAGAGAGAGGGGGACGAGACAGCGACCTGTCTTGAACCCTGCTCCTGCGCTCAGCCTCTCTGCATGTGTCCCCTGCACCTGTGGCTGGTGCTGCAGCCAGCCTGGTGCTGCTGACGACACTAATAGGGTCTGCTATCTCTGCCAGTCATGTGATGGTCTTAACTAATTACACCGATGCTAATCATAGACATGTCTGCTCTATTAAATAGCTGCTCCCATTAAAACAGACCGCTGATGCTGGATGTTGATATGCTATCTAGACTATGATTTGTCTCTCCACTGAATGGCTTTTCTGCTCTTATAATCAACATCCCAATTAGAGGGAGCGATTGATCTCTGGGTTTGGCGTGTGTGTATGAGCATGTGTGAGTGAGCGTGTGTGTGAGTGAGTGAGCGTGTGAGTGTGTATAAGCATGTGTGTGTGTGTGTGTGAGTCAGCGTGTGTGTGTTTGTGTGTTTGTGTGAGTCAGCGTGTGTGTGTGAATGTGTGTGTGTGAGTCAGCGAGTGTGTCAGCGTGTGTGTGTGAGTAGTCTGTGTGGAGGCGGGCCCCCCACCTGTCAGTGAGCGGAGTAATGACGAGCCGTCCAGAGTTGCCCAGGTACTCGTATCCGTACTTGAAGTGTGTGCTGGTCTGTCTAATGATACAGTCATCCACTTCCTGTGGGAGAGAGGAAGTGGGGAGAGGGGGATGAGGGCAGCTGGCTCTCATCCTCAGTGGCTCAGTCCTCCTCCTCGTCATTTCCATCTCCAAAACTGCCTTTTTTTCTCCCCCTTTCAAGAACTTCTCCAGGCACAGTTTCAGAAGACAGTGTTGGCATGGACTTTGGTTCACCTCTCCTTCTTTTCTTTCACCCCCCCCCCCAGAACTTCAGTGGAAGTTTCAGTGAACCCCCCCCCCCTCCTACCTTCTCCCAGTAGAGGCGGAGCTAGCTGAACCTTCCCCTCCTCCTACCTTCTCCCAGTAGAGGTGGAGCTAGCTGAACCTTCCCCTCCTCCTACCTTCTCCCAGTAGAGGTGGAGCTAGCTGAACCCTTCCCCCCTCCTACCTTCTCCCAGTAGAGGTGGAGCTAGCTGAACCCTCCCCCCCTCCTACCTTCTCCCAGTAAAGGTGGAGCTAGCTGAACCCTTCCCCCCTCCTACCTTCTCCCAGTAGAGGGGGAGCTAGCTGAACCTTCCCCTCCTCCTACCTTCTCCCAGTAGAGGCGGAGCTGGCTGAGCCAGTCGAAGGCGTTGACGTCGTTGCAGCCGGTCTTGGCCAGCTTGTCGATGACGTCGCGGTTGTGCACCTCCACGGTGACCAGCGCCACGATCTTCAGCCGCAGGATCTTGGAGAGGTTCCCCCGGATGGCCTCGGAGTAGCGGTGCAGCATGGACACCTGCGAGGGAGGGGGCGTGGTCACATCTCCTGGGAGACACGGCCAGCGCCATGTGAAGCCTTGTGCACACAGGGCTGACAGAAGTCTGACAGAAGTCTGACAACCCTGTCAACATCACCCTCTCACTGTCTACACCCTGTCTATGTGTACGTAATACACACCTTTGAATGATTGTGTATAGGTTTAAATGAACTTGTTTGCGCCAAATATCTGTGTGCTCGTGTGGCGTTGTGTAGGTGTTTGGGTTGGGGGTAGCTGTGTGTAACTGTGTGGTTTTGTGTAGGTGTGTGGTTGGGGGTAGCTGTGTGTAACTGTGTGGTGTTGTGTCTGTGTGGCCTCCACTCCAGTTGCTAGCTGTGCTACAGTACACTGCATCAGCCTCTCTCCTCCTCAGCCTGTCCTTCAGACAGTCCTATCTGAGACAGACACACCGTCCTGGTCTTGTCTGCGGCGTCCCCCCCCCCCCCCCCCACACCTGTTTCTTCTTCATGGACTTGAGGGCAGACTTGTCGCCCTTGTCCTTGACCGTGAGGAGGGCCTTGGTGACGTCGGCGGTCCACTGGATCTGGCTGGAGGTGATGAGCATCTGTCCAGGCCAGTCCTTCACCCACTTGTCCCTCTTCCCAGCCATCTTCTTCAGGGCCGTGCGACAGTTCTTCAGGGACTCCCTCAGAGTCCAGCGCATGTTCCTCTCCACGTCGCACAGCCACGCCTGGAACACACACGCCACACACGATGAGAGACACGAGAGACGTAGTAATACGCCACAATCACTATCTCCCCACTGGTCGTCACAGAAGGATCATTCTTCCGATCCTCACCACCACCATGACTCCCATCCCCACCTCCAGCCTACCTCTACTGGCCCCTCCAGCAGGACAGGGTGGGTGAGGTCCACAAACTCCCCCTCAGCAGAGAACATCCCGTTGGCCTCCGACTTGCTGAGCCCCACCTGGAGGACATACATAGTGAGGAGCATATCACCCGGTGTGTGTGTGTGAATGTGTGTGAATGTGTGTGTGAGAGAGAGGTAGAAAAAGATAGATACAGTAAGTGATTAAAAAGAGAGAAAGATAGAGAGTGAGGTGTTTTGGTGCATGTGTGTTCCGGTGCGGCTGGGTGTGTGTGTGTGTGTCAGCACCTTGGCGATGCGCAGGCTCTTGATGTTGTCGAAGCACTTCTTGAGGTGCGGCTGCACGGCCTCAGGGTGGCGAGACTGACCCAGGATCTCCAGCAGGTCGTCGTTGGACAGGAAGTAGAACCGGGGGAAGATCTGGCGCTTGGTCTCCAGGTACATGTCCAGAGACTTCTGGATCTCCTCCAGCTTGTTGTTCATCTCCGACAGCTTCTCTGGTAGGCCTGAGGTGTGTGTGTGTGTGTGTGTGTGTGTGTGTGTGTGTGTGTGTGTGTGTGTGTGTGTGTGTGTGTGTGTGTGTGTGTGTGAGTGTGTGTGGGGAGGGGGGGGGGGGGTCAGTGAGGTATGGGCATGAGAGGTAATTTGGGGAAAACATGACAGACAGAGTGAGACAAACCTAAATTGAGAGGTTAAGACAGAGAGACAGAGAGGGAGAGACTGAGAACGAGAGAGACTGAGCCAGAGAGAGAGAGAGAGAGAGAGAGAGAGAGACAAAGCCAGAGAGATAAAAAGAGAGGGAGAGGGAGGGAGAGACAGAGAGAAAGCCAGAGAGAGAGAGAGACAGAGAGAGGGAGAGAGAGAGATGGACAGGGCTGGACTAAGACAGTGTTTGTATTCCCTTCTGCTCTGCTGCCAGGCCAGGGTGTGTGTTCAGCTCCAGAGCCCAGCTCCAGCTAACACACCTGATTAAACTAACCAGCGTCTAAATTGAATGTCATGATTGGCTGGTGATTGGTATTCTGCTGAGGCCTCCCCGTAATCTCCGCTCTTGCTGCCTCGCTGGGCTCCTGCACATCACTCCCGGCCCTGGTGTCAAAGTCTTCATTAACCACCAATGGTTAAAGAAAATGCCCTTTTTCTGCCTTGGTTTCAACAGCCCCCCTGCCCCCTCTCTCTACACGGCATCTCCCTGACCCCCCTCCCCCGTCCCTGCCCCCCGTACCTGGGTGGTGCGTTCCCCTCAAGGCGTTGGTGTCCTTGTTGAGGCGGTCCATGATGGTCTTCCAGCTGGAGTTGATGTCATCGAACTCTGTGGACTCACGAGGCAGCTGCTTCCTGATGTCCTCCCCCAGGAAGATGTTCTGGAGAGGAGGAGAAGGAGAGGAGGGGAGGAGAGAGAAGAGGAGAGAAGGGAGGAAGAGAGGAGAGGAAGAGAGAGAAAAGGAGAGAAGGGAGAGGAGAGGAGGAGAGAGAGGGGGAGAGAAGGGAGGGGGAGATGGGAAGAGGGCCAGAGTGAGAGAGGGGAAAAGGTGAAAAGAGGGGGTAGAGAAAGATGAGAAAGAGATGAGCAAAAAAGCTAAACATACCACTGAATGCCTCTCTAAGGCCAAACCAAGGTGTGTTTACACACAGGCGTACACAAAGGAAGTAGTGCAAACCAGGCCGCAGAGCTTTGTGGACAGCTAATCACAGTTAAACGAGCAAGTGTGTGGCTTTCTGTTGCCCCGACGCTGAGGACACGGGCTTGAGAGAGCAGCCTGCGGGTGGATGTGTTAGTGTGCTCCAGACCACAGGGTTCAGATGGAGGGTGTTCACACTGGGTACAAACCCTGTTCCTGTAGAGCCAGGCAAGGCCAGCTCTGCCTGAGAGGGAGAACACAGTAACATGAGTGGGCATGGGAGGGGGTCATGTTGATTTGTGTGTGAGTGCGCGTGATTGCGTGAGCCTGGACATATGCGTGAGTGCACATGTTTGTGTGTGAGTGTGTGTGTGTTGGGGCAAGTTGTGTGTGTGTCAGGACGTGGTGTGTGTGTGAGAGTGTGTGTGTTGGGGCATGTTGTGTGTGTGTGTGTCAGGACGTGGTGTGTGTGTGTTACCTCCAGGTACATCCACTGTCTCTGCACGGTGATGATCATCTCGATGACCTCCAGCACCAGGGAGAGGCAGCGCTCCCAGCGGTCCACCTCCTTCTCAAACGCCCTGACGAAGCGGGACGCCTTCATGGTGGACAGGGTCACCTGGTTGTCCTCCAGAGCCTGGAACACCTCCTCTGTTCCCCTGGAGAGAGGAGCAGGAGGGGAGGAGTGGAGGAGCGAGGGAGGGGAGGAGGGGAGGAGGAGGAGAGGAGGAGCGAGGGAGGGGAGGAAGTGGTGGGGAGGAGGAGTGGAGGAGCGAGGGGAGGAGGAGAGGAGGAGGAAGAGAGGAGGGGAGGAGCGAGGGAGGGGAGGAGAGCAAGAGAAGAGGAGCGAGGGAGGGGAGGAGGAGCGAGGGAGGGAAGGAGAGCAGGAGGAGAGGAGGGGAGGAGCGTAGGAGGGGAGGATGTGGAGGGAGGAGAAGAATAGGAGTAGGAAAAGGGGGAGAGAAACAACAACCGGGGCGAAAGGGAGGAGAAGAGAATGAGAAGTGGAACGAGACATAGGGATTAGATTACTAATGCAATTAGTTTGCAATACCATCCCAGCCCCAAAAACACAGCGTTCCATCCCACAGGAGAAAATGCTTGCATTGCTCCCACAGGACAGGAGCGTGTGCAGAGGACGAAGCCCATGAACACAGGTCTGGCCATGTTCTGCTCCCCCAGCCTGTGTGACTGTGGAGATGGCGGCTCTGTAGCCATACTGGGAGGGCTGGCCAGAGCAGCCTGCTCTCTGCTCCATCATAACACACACACACACACACACTCATACACGCACAGACCTCCCTCTCCAGCTCCCTCTGTCCTCAGGAGAGTGATGGAGGTATTGTGGGGACTGGGGGGGTGGAGGGTCAGAGAGAGCCTCCATCAGCCCCTCACGAGAAGGACAAAGTGAAGCAGCGTCCGCCTCTGCCCCCCCTGCCTAGCGTGCCCGGTAACCATGGCAGCAGCCTCGCACGGCACTGCGGCCGTTGCCATGTCAACAGCGGCGGCAGGCTTTCTGGCGAGGATCGGGCTCGGCAGGGGCGACACACCTGACGCAGGCGCGCACGCACACACGTAGACACACACACACATATGTAGACACACACACACACTCACACAAAGGCAGGCCCACCCTCATGATGGTTGGAGCGTTTGTACTGTATATGAAGTGAGGAGGGGGTGTGACAAGGGTTCAAAATGGTGCGTTTTCTAAATGGTGACGGGTGTCGTTGCTGTCGCCCTGAGCCCAGCTGGAGCACACACACACACACACAGGCAGGAACCAACCTACAAAGGTATAACGCTTTTTACAGATGCACAGAAAGGCAAGAGGGACACACACACTCTTAGACACACACACACACACGCAGAGAGCATGGCACCAGCAGGTGTGCGGAGAGACAACCTTTCTTTCATCAGACGTGGTAGGCTTCAATCCCCCTCCTCCTGTTTAGAGCTGCTCCTCCACTCTGGCTGTCTAATTAGAGCCCCTGCCTGGCTCTGGGCTGGCTGGGGGACTCTGCACACACACACACACACACACACGCACACACACACGTCACAGCTCAATCTCTTCCACACTCACAAACACAAATGCACCGCTATATATACACATTTCTTTCAAACTCCAAAAAGCAGCAGCACATCACCTTAACACACACGCACACACACCCGCACACACCCAGCATCACGCCATACCCCGCTGCTGTCCACATATTAATAACCATGTCTCCAATGTCAATTTCAGCTCTCAAGGACTGTGGGTGCTGAGCAAGGCAGGGGCCATGCAGAGAGAGTGCTGGAGACACACACACACACAAGCACACACACACACACACACACAGCAGCACACACAGCAGCACACACACACACACACACACAGAGAGTGCTGGAGACACACACACAGAAGCACACACAGAGAGAGAGTGGGGCCTTAATGGAGTAATGCATTCATGTCCTTATTCATAGTGATTCCCTGGAGCTTGCTAGGTCCTCCAGACTCATCTACCTAAACAAAACCTCAATACCTCTGGCAGGGAGGACAGGGAGGGAGGGAGGCGGGAGAGAAGGAGGGAGAGATGGAGGGCAGGGGGAGGGAGGGAGTGAAGAGGGGGTGGGCAGAGATGGAGGTTGTCATGGCACTGAATACCCACAGATTAATCACATCTGATATGGGGAAGAAAGAAATGTTATGAAAGGAAGACAGAGAGTTAGATAGAGAGAGAGAAATAAAGAGAATGGTAGGTAGAGAACAGAGGATGAGAGAGAGAGAGAGAAAGAGAGAGAGAAAGAGTGAGAAAGAAATGAAGAAAATGGCAGAGAGAACAGAGAGAGAACAGAGAGAGAGAGATACAGAGAGCAGAGGAGGAGCGAGAGCAGAGGAGGAGAGAGAGCAGAGGAGGAGCGAGAGGCCCAGCAGCAGCAGGAGGGAGGAAGGCAGGTTGTTTAGAAAGCGCCGGGTACTTGACCTCCAGAGTGGTGAGAATGAGAGGAGAGGGCCTGGCCTGGGGCTGGCTGTGCTGCCCTCAACACAGCACGCTTCATCAGACAGCACACACACACACACACTACTCGGAGCATGAATACACTGTATGCACACATGAGAGAAAGATCCATATGGCACTGTCTTGAAGGCCTCAGAGCATATCCAAGTGTACATGCACACACATATTCATATCACACACTCCCTACATAGTTTTGCCATGCACACACAAACACACACACCACCCAGCCACACACCATTTACAGTCAAATGCTGCTAGCACTGTAGGGCACACACACACATCCTAACTGACCTATATACACCCAGGCAGTAATCATGCTTGACAATGCTGACAGACCACACATGTTGTACACACACTATAATGACACAGTAACCCTGACGACACAGATAACACATATGGGTTGACTGCCACAAGCACCCAAACACACAAAGGGTTCAATACCCCCCCCCATACACACACACACACACACACACACTCACACTGCTGTTTCCATTGACTGCTCAAGCAGCCACGCGGCCTCTTTAAATGCTGAAACAACAAACTCACTGACCCAAAGCTCTGTTCACATGTGCTTGGCTTGGTCTGGGCTAATACACCAACACAACACACACACACACACCCAAAGATAAAATATATGCTGATCGATGTGGAGCTGGAAAAATGCCCACAGAGCTAATGCCCACTATTCTGACTGGCTGGCTGACTGGACACAGCCCAGAGGCTGAGTGAATGGAGGATGTGGCTAGCTAGCTAGCTAGCTGGCTAGCTGTGGCTGGTTGGCTGGCTGGTTGGCTGGCTGGCTGGCTGACTGGACACAGCCCAGAGGCTGAGTGAATGGAGGATGTGGCTAGCTAGCTAGCTAGCTGGTTAGCTGTGGCTGGTTGGCTGGCTGGCTGGCTGACTGGACACAGCCCAGAGGCTGAGTGAATGGAGGATGTGGCTAGCTGGTTGACTGGCTGGTTGGCTGGCTGACTGGACACAGCCCAGAGGCTGAGTGAATGGAGGATGTGGCTAGCTGGCTGGTTGGCTGGCTGGCTGACTGGACACAGCCCAGAGGCTGAGTGAATGGAGGATGTGGCTAGCTAGCTGGCTAGCTGGCTGGCTGGCTGGCTGACTGGACACAGCCCAGAGGCTGAGTGAATGGAGGATGTGGCTAGCTAGCTGGCTAGCTGGCTAGCTGGCTAGCTGGCTAGCTGGCTAGCTGGCTAGCTGGCTAGCTGGCTAGCTGGCTAGCTGGCTGGCTGGCTGGCTGGCTGGCTGGCTGGCTGGCTGGCTGACTGGACACAGCCCAGAGGCTGAGTGAATGGAGGATGTGGCTGGCTAGTTGTCTGGCAGACTAGCTGGACATGTGGTTGGCTGGATGTGTAACTGTGTTTTCGATCACAATATACTGCCTGCTTTTAATGTTTCACACACGAGAGGAGTGGAATAATCTTTTGGGTGAATCTTTGATGGTGTGTGTAGTGCAAACGCCCAAGGGCATATTTATATATGGGTAATTCTATTCAGAGCCTTGAGTGTGTATCCACTGCAAAGCAGGGAACAAGTGACAGACATGCACAGAGAAACGCATCATTGACGCACCTCTGAAGCTCATGCATGCACACACATTCATACACACACTCGCTTACACGTACACAAATGCACATTAACCATTTTTGCACATTGAAACTAAGCTTGAGCTTATAAACACACACACACACACACACATCCCAAATGCCACTACCTTCTAAAAAAGATGCCAGTGTACCCACAGACTGAAATGAGAGAGGCGCATAATTGGGACCATAACTGGAAACAAGCGTGTTTATGTGAGAGAGGGCTTCAGTGTTTCATGTCTCAGTGTACTCTGACTCTATCTGACAGCATCTTGGACACACGAGACTGCATGTTAACGTGAAGCCAGCTACTGGGACCAGCTCTACGTTGTTTTGTTTGTTGATGTGCGAGAGATAGACTGGAGGAGGCCCATGCAGAGGAGTTATCAGAGAGCTCTGAGCACCACGCCCTCTCTCCCTGCATCCACTCCATGTTCACCGTGCTCTCTTCTCTCTCTTCCTCTCCTCATCCTGAACTCCTCTCCTCCTTTTCCTTCCCCTCTCCTCCTTTCTCCCCCCCCCCCCCCCCCTCTCCTCTCCTCTCCTATCCCAGGACAATCAGTGGTGCTGGCTTGGGATGCTAATTGAATTGGGCTGGAGGTCTGGTGGTAATGTGCAGCAGATGGCCAGGGCATTCCTGCATTCTCCAGCAGCGGGCCTGGATCTGCCCAGGGTAATGAAAGCAGCACGCAGGCTACAGAACAGCCCTCACCCTCTTACTGTGGCTCGACACACACTGGCACTCACACACTCACTCACACTCACACACACACACACACACTCACACGTTTGTCCCCTCATGGCCACTTGCTTAGAAAAGGTGTCACACAGAGTTGTCGTCATTTCATCCAGAAATACGGCGTTTGACTAATACACAAACGCACTTGCTCTCTGACGCACGCACACACACACTCGTAATCACCGCTGACGCACAAACACACACACAATCGACAGTACAGTGCATGTCTTTGTTACATTCACCATATACACTGCACCCAAACCAAGCTCTCCGGTGCCAGGCTGTTGAGCCCTGTCACTAGGTGGCAGTGTTGAGCTGTGAGGAGTCCAGAGCGCTGCTGTTTAGCGATGTGGGAGCGCTGCACTGAAGACATAATAAAGACACAAATCAATTTTGATAATTTGGAGAGTGGCCCGACCTGGACTGAGTTATAATTTTCCAGGTCTTGTGCTGCGCTGGAGAGTAAACAGTATGCACAGTAAATCAGAGGGGAGGCTGGAGAGAGGGAGGAGGGGAGCGAGGGAATGAAAAGGAAAGAGAGTGAGGCGGGTCGGAAGAAATGCTTCAGGAAATAAAAAAGGAAAAAATAGGAGATAGACAGCGGCATGAAGGGAGAGAGAGAGACGAAACAGAAAGGGGGAGAGAGAGAAATAATAAGAGATGTGGTTGAAAAGCAGCTTCTAATGTAATAACAGCTCTGTAAGGAGAGGGAAACATTTGCTTCTCACAATAACAACCATCATCGGCTATCCAGTGCATCTGGAAATAAGCACAACCCAACCTGCTATATGTCTGTACGTGTGCATTGACGTGTGTGTGTGTGTTGTCTCGGGGTGATTCTCCTGGTGTGACATGAGCGTGGGCAGATTAGAGGTGAGACAGATAGAGAGGTGCATTGTCGTCAGGACGACGAGTGTGTGCTCGACTGAAACTACACAAAGCAAACAAGACAACGTGCCGTGTACGTTTGTGACTGAGTGTGTGCAATTCCCCTCTGAGGAGGTCTGTACATACCGTTATAATGTGTGTGTGAGCCTGTATAAGTCTGTGCGCGCGTGTGTATGAATGCATTAGTGACTAAGGGTGTACAAGTGTGTGTGTGTGGGTGCGTGGCAGCCGTTCTGGGGGCAGTGAGAGATGGATGGGCGAGTCTGTAGGTGGTAATTACAGGTGATTTGTGCTCTGCCGTGCACAGCATGTCCTGCCGTTTGGTTATTACAGCCAGAGCAGCACAGCACAGGGGCTGGAGCATCCACTACAGGACCCCATCACACAACAGGCTGGGCTCTGGCACACACACACACTGTGCACACACACACACACACACACACACACACATGCACACGTGAACGCACACTATACACACACCCTGTTAACACACACACATACACATGCGCATGCATACAGACGCCCACAGGTACTGTACATAAACACACTGCGCAGTACACACGTACACACACAGATACTGTTCACACACCACTCACTGTACACACATACACACACAGATACTGTTCACACACCACTCACTGTACACACACACACACATCATGCACCCTCGCACATCTTCCTGTCCCCAGAATGAGGCACCAGCATACCCTGGCCTCTGCTCAACCACCTACCTGTCATGGGTGGGCGACCACTTCCACACTGTGTGTGTCTGTGTTCACTGTCTCTCTCTACTGTACCTGTCTTACTCACATCATCCACACTGTGTGTGTTTGTGTTCACTGTCTCTCTCTACTGTACCTGTCTTACTCACATCATCTACACTGTGTGTGTCTGTGTTCACTGTCTCTCTCTACTGTACCTGTCTTACTCACATCATCCACACTGTGTGTGTCTGTGTTCACTGTCTCTCTCTACTGTACCTGTCTTACTCACATCATCCACACTGTGTGTGTCTGTGTTCACTGTCTCTCTCTACTGTACCTGTCTTACTCACATCATCCACACTGTGTGTGTCTGTGTTCACTGTCTCTCTCTACTGTACCTGTCTTACTCACATCATCCACACTGTGTGTGTCTGTGTTCACTGTCTCTCTCTACTGTACCTGTCTTACTCACATCATCTACACTGTGTGTGTCTGTGTTCACTGTCTCTCTCTCTACTGTACCTGTCTTACTCACATCATCCACACTCTGTGTGTTTGTGTTCACTGTCTCTCTCTACTGTACCTGTCTTACTCACATCATCCACACTGTGTGTGTCTGTGTTCACTGTCTCTCTCTACTGTACCTGTCTTACTCACATCATCTACACTGTGTGTGTCTGTGTTCACTGTCTCTCTCTCTACTGTACCTGTCTTACTCACATCATCCACACTCTGTGTGTTTGTGTTCACTGTCTCTCTCTACTGTACCTGTCTTACTCACATCATCCACACTGTGTGTGTCTGTGTTCACTGTCTCTCTCTACTGTACCTGTCTTACTCACATCATCCACACTGTGTGTGTCTGTGTTCACTGTCTCTCTCTACTGTACCTGTCTTACTCACATCATCCACACTGTGTGTGTCTGTGTTCACTGTCTCTCTCTACTGTACCTGTCTTACTCACATCATCCACACTGTGTGTGTCTGTGTTCACTGTCTCTCTCTACTGTACCTGTCTTACTCACATCATCCACACTGTGTGTGTCTGTGTTCACTGTCTCTCTCTACTGTACCTGTCTTACTCACATCATCCACACTGTGTGTGTTTGTGTTCACTGTCTCTCTCTACTGTACCTGTCTTACTCACATCATCCACACTCTGTGTGTTTGTGTTCACTGTCTCTCTCTACTGTACCTGTCTTACTCACATCATCCACACTGTGTGTGTCTGTGTTCACTGTCTCTCTCTACTGTACCTGTCTTACTCACATCATCCACACTGTGTGTGTCTGTGTTCACTGTCTCTCTCTACTGTACCTGTCTTACTCACATCATCCACACTGTGTGTGTGTGTGTTCACTGTCTCTCTCTACTGTCTGTGAGTGTCTTACTCACATCATCCACACTGTGTGTGTCTGTGTTCACTGTCTCTCTCTGTACTGTATGTGAGTGTCTTACTCACATCATCCACAGTGTCATCATCCATCATGTGTCCTGTCCTCCCTGACACCTCCATCAGTTACTGAGAGGCCCAATCATTTGGAATTGATTAAGTCCCCCCCTCCCCCCTCAGACGAGCCGTGTGAATACAAAGCAGCCCATATTAGGACTGTCCCATAATAAAGAGTGGTGAGAATGATTCCCCAGTCCCAGGATATAAGCTTCTGTAGGAAAAGACAAAGGGAGGGAGATTAATCATACGTTTATCCTCCCCTCTCTCTCTCACTCTCTCCCGTGTCTGTCCAAATCTCTCTCTCTCTTCTGCTCTCTGTCTGTCCAGATCGCTCTCTCTCTTTCTCTGGCTAGTGATGTGGCCAGGGATATGATGATGGGGCATATAGGTTTGTGTTAAACAAGGGGATGAGAGGAGGAGAGGTGACCTGATGGCATCTCTCCTCCTACACTGAATCCTCCTGTAACCAAGGACGCAGATCTGAAAGAGAGACAGTTAGAGAGACCGAGAAGGAGAGATAAAGGCAGAAAGAGAGAGAGAGACACAAAGCTTCTGCTCAAGAACGAGCACCTAAGGATCTATAAATAGGTGGAGAGGAAGGAGAGAGAGAGAGGAGGGCAATTGGCGTGTAAGCTCTCTCTATCTTCCAGTATATCCTCCACATGCCGTCCTCCTTCCCTCCCCCTCTCTCTCTCTCTCTCTCATCCACTTCTACCTGTCAATGTTGTTCATCCACTCCCTATCAGCCTACCCTCTGGGTTTTTACCTCATTCTACAATCCATCACGCTCACCTTCCCTGTCTCACCTTTCTTACTATGTGTTCACTCTGTTCCTCACTCTGTGCTTTTCCACCTTCCTTTCCTCTTCTCCTACATTCCTTTTCCCCCTGATTCTCTCTCCGAGCGCGCGTGTGTGTGTATCTGTGCGTGTGATTGGTATGCATGTGTGCATATGTGTGATCGGTGTGTTAGTGTGCGATTCGTGTGTGCGCATGTGTGTCTACATGTGTACTCTGTGTGTGTGTGACCTGTGTGTGTGTGTGACCTGTGTGTGTGTGCGACCTGGCGGCTCCCTGGTGGGAGAGGGGAGGTGACGTGACACCTGGAAGCAGGCTGACAGCCTGGAGGAGCGAGACGACGCTTTGCCGCTTTCATCCCTGACACGTTTCAACCTCCTCCTCCAACCTCACACACCGGTCGCCACATTTAGACACGCTCACACACACACAATGACATATCCACGCCCCTACACACACACACATACACACATTATTACCCCCACACACACACACAAAATGACATATCAACGCCCCCCCCCCCCCCCCCCCCCCCCACACATATATATATATACACACACACACACACACACACACACACAGATAGACATGTCAACACCCATCCTTAGGTAAACATGGTCAGATGGTTCCTATAGCCTTGGTGTGACCACACAGCTCCTTGCCCTCCGGCCAGGGTCTTCCACACTGCCCTCCCACACCCGGAGTACTGCCCTCCCACAGCCAGGAGTACTGCCCTCCCACACCCAGGGGTACTGCCCTCCCACAGCCAGGAGTACTGCCCTGTCACACCCAGGGGTACTGCCCTCCCACAGCCAGGAGTACTGCCCTCCCACACCCAGGGGTACTGCCCTCCCACAGCCAGGAGTACTGCCCTCCCACAGCCAGGAGTACTGCCCTCCCACAGCCAGGAGTACTGCCCTCCCACACCCAGGAGTACTGCCCTCCCACACCCAGGAGTACTGCCCTCCCACAGCCATGAGTACTGCCCTCCCACACCCAGGAGTACTGCCCTCCCACACCCAGGAGTACTGCCCTGTCACACCCAGGAGTACTGCCCTGTCACACCCAGGAGTACTGCCCTGTCACACCCAGGAGTACTGCCCTGTCACACCCAGGGGTACTGCCCTCCCACACCCAGGAGTACTGCCCTGTCACACCCAGGAGTACTGCCCCCCCACACCCAGGAGTACTGCCCTGTCACACCCAGGAGTACTGCAGTCACACCCAGGAGTACTGCCCTCCCACACCGAGGAGTACTGCCCTGTCACACCCAGGAGTACTGCCCTGTCACACCCAGGAGTACTGCCCTCCCACAGCCAGGGGTACTGCCCTCCCACACCCAGGGGTACTGCCCTCCCACACCCAGGAGTACTGCCCTCCCACACCCAGGAGTACTGCCCTCCGACACCCATGGGTACTGCCCTCCCACAGCCAGGAGTACTGCCCTGTCACACCCAGGAGTACTGCCCTGTCACCCAGGGGTACATCCTCCAGACACAGCCCCGCGGCCGCGCCACACAAACATGTCAGACCCAGTGATGAAACATCCCTGTGTTTGGCATGTCTGGCTCGGCGCTGTCTGGGAGCGATTAATCCGGTACTTGACTACTGTCAACATGCTAGGGTTTCAAACGCCCTGTGATCCTAAACAAACTGTCACATGTGGTTTCTGCCGATGGGAGAGGTAATGTGTTTGGAGGGAAAACGTCATTTCTTAGACGCACTGGATGTTCCGTTGGCTGATAAGCTGTTTAATGTGACATCATTAGATTACCAACCAAACCCCCCACCAAACAATCGTTAAGGTCATGGCTTATCGGAGCTCTCCAAAGCTTTGGCATCTCTTATTGTGCATAATCTCCTTCTTTTCTCTTCTCTTCCTCCTCTACCCCTCCAGCCCTGGAGGCCTTTGGAAGTGACTTAATAGCACACACATACACACACACACACAGAGACACACACTCCCCGCACACTGCCACACCTAGTAACACAACACTGCAGGAAGACTGCCCTTACTACATCACTAATGTTCCAGAGCCCCGAGGCAGTGCTGCTCTATCACGTTGACAAAATGGCTGCTCCCTTTAGTTTAGCACCAGGCAGGATGATCTTGTGTGTTGCTCCTTGGTTGGGGGGGGAGTTATTTCCCCCCCGATATGAATGCAGCGTGAGACTGGATCTGACATCGCGAAACATTCCCCAGCTTCCATCGTACCGTGAACACACACCAACCAAGCCCTCCCTCGGTTGAGCAAGGGGTGGAGATGCGGAGGAGGAGGTTGGGTGTGTGTGTGTGAGTGTGTATGAGTGTGTTTGTGTGTGGGGAGGAAGGGTTGTGAGGGAGGGACACATGAAAGTTATGGTTCAATTAGGCGGAGGGTAAAAATAATCTAATCCATAAATTAGCTAAAAGTCAATTAGGACAAGTTGCCAATTAAGGACAAATGTGTGACTTGAGGGCAAGTGTATAACAGGCAGCAGGAGAGGCTCCATGCTGAGAGCAGGACTGTGTCCTTGCTTGTTTACGTGGTGCCAGGCTGAGGCAGAGCAGGGGCTGTGTGTCTGCTCGAGAATTACCCACGCTCACGCAATCTGCTGAGGCCCACCTAGGGCCCTGTCTGTCTGTCTGTCTGTTTGTCTGTCTGTCTGTCTGTCTGTCTGTCTGTCTGTCTGTCTGGCTGTCTGGCTGTCTGCCTGTCTGTTCTGAGTAGATCCTCTGACTGGGTTGCGTGTCTAAATGTGTGTGTGTGCGGGGGGGGGGGTGAGGGAGTCAGGTGTTGGAAGGAGTTTGTAGGGCAGAATGAGCGATTGTGATCTGACTAAATGCTCAGCAGAGCTGAGCTCTGGCGGGGGGGGGAGTTACCCAGGCTTGTCTGCTCTGTGTGGAAGAGCAGTCCAACTAGCTGTGTGACCCTGAGCAGTGAGCTCACAGCCTGCTGAAACAGCAGCTCCCCACACTGCTGGGGGGAACCTGGAACAGCATGCTTCACCCTGAGCCTCTTTAACACCAGGCGGCTTAACAGAGGAGCCCATCTCCTGGTCTCTCCTGTGATCTTTTACCTGGTGACCTGACCTCTCTGTGACCTTTGACCCCATGTCCCTCCTCCCCTCAGCCTGTGGTGACCCTTGACCCCCTGTCCCTCCTCACCTCAGCCTGTGGTGACCCTTGACCCTCTGTCCCTCCTCACCTCAGCCTGTGGTGACCCTTGACCCCTCCTCCTCTCCGTTTGTGATGAACCTTGACCCCCTGTCCCTCCTCACCTCAGCCTGTGGTGACCCTTGACCCCCTGTCCCTCCTCACCTCAGCCTGTGGTGACCCTTGACCCTCTCCTCCCCTCCGTTTGTGGTGAACTTTGACCCTCTGTCCCTCCTCACCTCAGCCTGTAGTGACCCATGACCCCCTGTCCCTCCTCACCTCAGCCTGTGGTGACCCTTGTCCTTGTACGTGGTGATGTCCAGGACTGTCTCCTCCCAGGTCTTAGCGATGCTCTCCAGGCCCTGGAAAACACCAGAATAACAACGTTCACAACCACACACGCACCTCACCTCACATGCTTACTCCAGAACAAGGGTGTGCTTGTGTGTGTGTGTAGGTGTAATGTGTGTGTGGGTAATGTGTGTGAGTGTGCGTCTAGGGAGCAGGGGAATTAGCGTCCTGAGCAGGCGAGCAGACAGCTCTCCTACAGACGTGAAACCATTGATGTTGGCACCTCACGGAGCGGCGCTCACTCACATCACACAGCTGAACCTTCCAGAAATAAGCATGATGATGAACAAGGCATGCAACCAGATATATATACATACACACACGTTCTTCTTTTCCTCGCTCCTTCTCCTTCCTCCACCACTTTTTCTCATGACTTCTATGTGAACTGTGTCAGGGGTTGTGGGGGGGGGGGGGCAAAGGGGGTGGCTGTGGGTGTTCACACACTCTGTGTTGATGTAACCTCTGTTGGTGCCGAACACTGAGGTGGGGGTGGGGCAAGAGAGAGAGGGAGAGAGAGAGAGAAAGAAGGGGAAGGAAGAAAAACAGAAAGAGAGAGAGAAAAGGAAGAAATGGCAAGAGAGAGGGAGAGAGAGAGCGAGAGAGAGAGGACTCAGAGTGTCTGACAGTCCGACAGGGCAGGGCCCCCAGGACAGCAGCGAGGCCCCCGGTCTGATCTGATGTGGAGGATATCAAGCCCTGCTCAGGCTCAGTCTCCCCCGGCGCTCAGCTGCCAGAGCTGGACCCACCCAGGGGAGACCGCCGTGATGAGCTGCAGCCACAGCGCTAATGCTAGCACCGCTAACGGCTAGACAGCAACCTAACCTCTCACATTATGATCGCTGCAGCTTGCTGGATAATTAACCCCCATTGCTGCTCTTGCTAGCTAGGTACTTAACCCCTCCGGTACCTCTGCTCCAGCTAGTCGGCTAGCTACTTGACCCTTAGCAGCGCTGCATCAAGCTCTGTACCTGGGGCTATTAGCGCACAGAGACCTTTGCACCTGTGAGCCATTTATCACTATAGACCCACACTGCCCACCAGGAGGCTTTCATAAGCTGTGAGCACACATGAAGGCGGGCCCTGGGTCCCAGAGGAGACCAGGGTGAACACTTTGGAGGGCCGTGAAAGGAAATACACTCTGAACTATGAACCCAGAGAGAACATAGAAAAGATTGAATGACTGACGCCCCAGGGACATGTATGTGTGGAGAGAGGTGGAGAGATGATGAAGTCAGCACTACATGTTGTGGTAGACAGAGAGAAAAGATAGAGAGGGGGGGGGGGGGAGAGAAAGAGAGAAGGCATGAACGAGAGAAACAGGACTGAAATAAACGAGGAGAGAAAGAAAGAAGAAGAGACATGGGTAGAAAGAGAGAGAGACGGAGAGTCTGGCAGTGGACAGCAGAGCATTGAAAGGCTCTACACAGGGAGAGAGGTGTGTTTGTCAGCCAGGCAGAGAGCACAGCCGTCCCCCTCCCTCCCTCCCCCCACAGGGCTGACCTGCTCTATGGACAGCTCCTTGCTGGCCGCTCCGGAGATCTCGCCTATGCGCTCAGCGTGCTGGTCCATCCCCAGCGCCACGATCTTCTCCAGGGTAAAGTCTGGACTGGTGTGGTCGAACGACCGCTGCAGCTCGTGCCTGATCTGCTCCCAGTGTCTGGTGGCACACACACACACACACACACACACACACACATCAGGTTAGAAAGGCCAGGTAAAGGAGGAAGGACAGAGAAGAAGAGGGAGTTGAGTGGAGAGTTTCCAGATGAGGAGATCCAGGTCCTTCCATGCATCTCTTCATTTCTGTGTTCCATCTCATTCCAGGGTTGTCCCTGCCAGCACAGTGGGGGCTTCAGGCGGGAGACAGCGACATGCGGGCTGACTGGTGCACGTCTGGTGAAGTGTCTCCTCCAAGTGGGTCATTACCACCTCACCCTGACGAGCCTGACTGACAGCTGACAGGAGGAGACGGAGGAGGAGGAGGAGACGGAGGAGGGGAGGGAGGGTATCTGTGCCCCACCATCCCTCTGGCGTTTTTCCTGGTGTTTAATCACAGTCTCACACTGGGAAAACTCCTCCCCAGGTGCCTCTATGACTCTTGACTTCAAACGCACACCCGTGAACCCTCTCCTCCCCTCTCCTCCCCCACCCCCCGCGGCGTTCTGCCGAGTCTCGCTGTGCACCCCCCGGGGATGAGTCCACGCTGTTACACGCTCCCCCCCCCCCACGCCTCTCACAGCCTCCCATCGCTCAACGTCAGGTGTGAGCTGTGTGTTTATGGTGTGATGTTGTCCCTGGGCGGGCGAGGCCCGCGACAGCTGGGGAGAGATCTTTCAGAGGGTTACATCACCGACGATTAGCCCCCGTCGGTCTGTCGTATCGTCGACACGTATGCACACTGACTCTGGGCCCTGTGTCAAAACAAGCACCCCTGGAGGAGGGAGCTGGACAGGCCAGGGGTTTCTGACAACGCCAGGTCCAATCTGGGGGGGGGGGGGGGCTGACAGAACAACGACAGGGATAGAACCCTTAGAACACTGCTTTGGATAGGAAATGATTTGTCTGGGGGAGGGGGGTTGGCAGTTGGAGGACTTGTGTATTATTACAGACACGGGAAGAGAGAGACAGAGACAGAGAAGGGAGAGAGAGAGAGACAGAGACAGAGAAGGGAGAGAGAGAGACAGAGACAGAGAAGGGAGAGAGAGAGACAGAGACAGAGAAGGGAGAGAGAGAGAGACAGAGACAGAGAAGGGAGAGAGAGAGAGTTGAGGGTCAACATTCCCCATGGCCGGGTCTGGCGCCAGGTCTGCTCTCTTCCCACTACCAAGACAGAGAGACAGAGAGACAGGGCCAGGCCTGGGGAGACGGGGCCAGGCCTGGGGAGGGATGGGGGAGGAGGGGGGGTCCACTGGGACCAGATCGTATAGACACTGCCGTCTGACAAGGGGAAATTACATAGTGTATTAAAGAGGGGGAAATTAGACATATAAGGAAGGGAAAACCTCAGGAGTGCACATGCTGTTGAAGACCTTGGGAGAAGTACACTGTACGGAAACATCGATGGGGAAGATGAATTTACGGTGTTTTAAAGTCCTTTAACAGACCTTCACCTCTCAACCGAGTATTCTGCAGCAGAGCTGCATACAGGGCTGGAGATGATGAATTGGGAGGAGAATTTCATCCATTACAAGTGAGGATGAATGGTAGGTGAGAAGGACACTAGTCTAGGATAGAGTAGGATAGGTGAAC
>NC_061084.1:589722-614722 GCF_021917145.1 Hypomesus transpacificus
CACAAAGCCTATGTGAAAGAGCCACTGATCACGTTTCTAACTTCTCCCTGCAGAACATTCCCACCGTTTCCAACCAGAGCCTGGCTGTGTGTCTAGCGTCCCCACTCTAACTGGGCATAGGCCCCTTGTCCAAACCCTTTCCTCATTCAGCTTAAGCAGACTACTGTGTGTCAGCAGTCAAACCCAGCCTGCGACAAGGCAGGTTCAGGGTGTGTGTGTGTGTGTGTGTGTGTGTGTGGAGAGAAGGAAGATAGACAGAGTGTGTGATTTGACACCCCGCCAGCAATCATCCTTCACTGGCCGCCTAAACTCCACATCCAAGCTGCTGCTTTCGGACGTGGCTGGGGTTCCATTTCCAAATGGATCGTCTCGCCTCGCCGGCTCCTCGTCGCTGCCGTGGTCGTTCTGAGCGCTTTACCAGGATGAAGCCAGCAGCTAGTGAATACAGCTTCAGTTCCCTGGCAGGACGTGCAGCTCCCAGCCTGTCCATTAATCATCCTACTGTCCGGCCCTGCCCTCCTCTGCTCTGCTGGGTCTACAGCACAGCACCTACCACTGCTGTGTGGTCGGGAGGTGGTCTCCACTAGGGACTGTGGTCGACACTAGACTGGACCTGGCTGTGGTCAGTCTCCACTAGGGACTGTGGTCGACACTAGACTGGACCTGGCTGTGGTCAGTCTCCACTAGGGACTGTGGTCGACACTAGACTGGACCTGGCTGTGGTCAGTCTCCACTAGGGACTGTGGTCGACACTAGACTGGACCTGGCTGTGGTCAGTCTCCACTAGGGACTGTGGTCGACACTAGACTGGACCTGGCTGTGGTCAGTCTCCACTAGGGACTGTGGTCGACACTAGACTGGACCTGGCTGTGGTCAGTCTCCACTAGGGACTGTGGTCGACACTAGACTGGACCTGGCTGTGGTCAGTCTCCACTAGGGACTGTGGTCGACACTAAACTGGACCTGGCTGTGGTCAGTCTCCACTAGGGACTGTGGTCGACACTAGACTGGACCTGGCTGTGGTCAGTCTCCACTAGGGACTGTGGTCGACACTAGACTGGACCTGACTGTGGTCAGTCTCCACTAGGGACTGTGGTCGACACTAGACTGGACCTGGCTGTGGTCAGTCTCCACTAGGGACTGTGGTCGACACTAGACTGGACCTGGCTGTGGTCAGTCTCCACTAGGGACTGTGGTCGACACTAGACTGGTCCTGGCTGTGGTCAGTCTCCACTAGGGACTGTGGTCGACACTAGACTGGACCTGGCTGTGGTCAGTCTCCACTAGGGACTTTGGTCGACACTAGACTGGACCTGGCTGTGGTCAGTCTCCACTAGGGACTGTGGTCGACACTAGACTGGACCTGGCTGTGGTCAGTCTCCACTAGGGACTGTGGTCTCCACTAGACTGGACCTGGCTGTGGTCAGTCTCCACTAGGGACTGTGGTCGACACTAGACTGGACCTGGCTGTGGTCAGTCTCCACTAGGGACTGTGGTCGACACTAGACTGGACCTGGCTGTGGTCAGTCTCCACTAGGGACTGTGGTCGACACTAGACTGGACCTGGCTGTGGTCAGTCTCCACTAGGGACTGTGGTCGACACTAGACTGGACCTGGCTGTGGTCAGTCTCCACTAGGGACTGTGGTCGATACTAGACTGGACCTGGCTACAGTGCGGCAGCCTAACTGTATTTCTAGGTGAACTGACGGCTCCACAGCTTATCCCCTTTGTGAACAGTGACAAAGCAGTTTTAGTTAGAATCGGCCATGTGCCAACTCGTCTCGAGCCGTCGACCGCCCCTAGCAGGCCCACAGTCTTCCTGCATCTCCATCTCCCACACGTGCTCCTCTACCTGTATCTGCTGGGCCAGCTTGCAGAAGGGGGGGACGTAGGAGGACTTGCAGAGCTGCAGGGTGGCCTGGATGTGTCTGACCCCCGGCTTCTGCAGCTGCTGGCTGATGCCGGACAGGTCGGCACAGCGGCTCCTCCAGAAGGAGATCTCCTCCAGGGGGCCCGAGCTGTCGCCCATCTCCACCGTCTCCTGGGCGTTCAGCACCTCCTTGATCTGACGCGTCCAGTGGATCATCACCACTGGGGGGGGGGGGGGGGGGGGGAGGGGTAGGGAGAGAATGGGATTTGGAAGGAGGGAGGGAGAGCTGTTGTGTAACACAATACAGGGATGGCTGACCTGATATTTAAAGAGCTTCTCTGTGATGACTTCTGCAATCATGTTACATGCAGACAGACACACACACACACTTCTCCCTCAGTCTTACTTTCCAATCTGTGCACCAGCTCCTTGTCTTTGCTGGCCACCTCAGGGCTGTACTGCATGGCCTCCATGGGGATGTACAGCACTGTGTTCCCCATCAGCTTGAATCTGGTGTCTGTGCACACACACACACACACACACACACACACACACACACACACACACACGCACACGTTATAGCACAAAATTGCATTAAACGAGCAATCATTCTATAATGGCCTCCACTGGAGTGCACAGTATTTCCTACCACAATATGCCGTACGATAATGCAGATTGAGCACATTGCCGTTGGCATCCTGAAACAGAAATAAAGCGAATGAAGCTGAACTTTTGCCGTCTCGGGCCGGTAAGACAAAATGGCTGTGTACGATCCTGTAGGCCCATATCCACAGAGTCATGAGAAGTACCCAGGTTCTCCTGAGGTGAACCCCTCAGGCCTCCTACCCCTCTGAAGAGCTGGCCCATGAGTTGGCGCTGGTTGGAATCAGGTGGTATCTCATACCAAAGGACTCAGTCTAAGGAATTCAACTCATTACACGTGGTGAAATGTTAAACTGAGAAGCTGAAAGGAGGCTAGGCCAGCATATCATTGAGACCAAAGAAGATGGGCTCCCTGACCTGACTAGGGTCATGTTGATTGTGAGAAGATAAATATCAGACAGAGAGAGTGGAAGAGCAGAAAACAGAACAGACCAGAGATACCAGACCCTGCTACAGCCCTGCCTACAATGGCCTTTACGGTGGCAAACAGAGGAAACACAAGGACAGCTAATGAGAAATAAATAATGAGCCAACTCAGACCGAGGTAGGCGAGAAAGAGTTCTGACTGCATGCTTGGTAAAAATATTTAGAGAATGTCTGACTGGGTGTTTGTGTGGTTCATGATTTCTTCTTTCTGTGTTTTATTTGGGCATTTCCGTGTGTGTGTGTGTGTGTGCTTGTGTATCCTGGTACTTGTTGACCTTTGTGAGATTGAAGTGGATGAATGAAGACACACAGGATGAGGTAAAACTCCCCTCCAGGCTAAAGCAGAGCTCTCCATGATTGCTGCTGCTGCTGCTGTGCCGAGCAGGGATCTGGACACCGGGGGCTATATTACCTGGGTTCCCCCGGACCTCACTTCCATATTGATGTAGTAAATCCCACACTTGACTGACTGTGGTTATGGCAGAGGCTCCTTTCATGACATCAGTCTTATTGGCTCAGCCAGTTTCGAACTAAGTTTCGGTTACTCGAAGCACATTGTTTACCCCACAGGCTTGGTTTGTCTTCTTTCTAGACCTTTTCTATCCTTGAAATCGGGTCTCTTATATTGTCTTCATATAATTGACTGAACGGGAATGGTGGAAAAAAGACAACAAAAAAAAAACAAACAAATAAGGAGACAACATATGCAAAATGCTGTTAGACTGGCATGCTGATTACGTTGCTACGAGGTAAAAGCAGTTTGTGATTGTGGTGTGCAGTTTCTGTTTACCCCAACTGTAAAAAGTGGTGTTTGTGCGGTGATTGGGATAATTAGCATGATAACTGAACCATCACAGTGCACCACTACACCTGTGTGATTATGCCTGAGGTTCACTGGGAAGCAGCCTAGCCAGCTCGCTCTACCATTCTGTTGCAGTGGAAGAAGAGAAAGAGGGGGGGGGGGCACTAAAAAACATTCTCGTATGCTGATGCAACATGAAAAGACGATTTCGAATTTCCAAAAAGCACCGCAGCGAGCGAGAGCACCAAACAGATCAAGGGGTCGCTGTCAAGGCGTTGTTTCGTCGAACGAAACGCGACGCAACCTCTATTGTTGTGGATATTATTGTTTATTTCTTTCTCCGGAGGAAAAGCGTTGTCGGAAGGCTGAAAGCTTTTCTCGATAAGTTGATGTAATGGGTAAAAAAGGGAGATGCTTGTGGGAAGAAAATGAGACCTCCCACGGAGAGAGAGGTGGGGAACAGTTTCAGAGAGTGCCACGTTCACAGTGTGCGATGCCGTGTAAGAATCAGGAAAACAAACCAGAGAGCACTCTGTCTTATAGCTAGCCCCCTTAATACCAGAGAATTGATGACAGCACTTTTACCTCATGCCTGTGTAAAGCAATGGGAAACTGCCATATAACTATCACACTTCAGCGAAACGAAAAGAAGAAGAAGACTAAATTCTTATTCAGACCTCAAGCCTTTGTTTGGCTGTTAACCAATTTCCTCCGGAAGCGCTCTCTCCCCACTGCGCATAAGAGGAAAGAACAGTGTTGAGTCCCACCACCAGGTGGCGCTGTGGCCGTACCGAGCGATGGCTTCCGGCGAGAGGGCCCACCTGTGAGGTTGGTGAGGAAGCGGTGCATGTGGGCGGAGTAGTTGTTCTTGATGCTCTCGGGCCAGGCGGTGCTCAGGGTCACCTGGGGGGCGTGGACGCCGTTCATCGTCCGCAGCAGGCTCTCGGTGGCGTCGGCCCGGACGCTGCCAAACTGCACGGCGCTCTCAAAGCCCTCCTCTAGGATGGGCACCTCCGACGAGCGGATGAAGAAGGCCAGCTGCTCCACCACCTGTGCAGAGGAAAGGAGAGGGTGGGGGGTGGGGGGGGGGGGGGGGGGGGGGGGGGGAGAGGGGGGACATAGAGAGGGATTCACAGGGTGTGGATGAGAGAGAGACACGGTGAAAGATTGAAGGAAGCATTGAGAAGAGAGGAGCAGGAGAGAGAGAGGGGGAGTGCGTCCTTTTGACAGGTTGTGAAATCAAGCAATAGAGAGGAATACATAATTGAATTCTGCTTTCTCTGATTCTCTTTTGTGTTCTTTGATAGGAAAGGAAAGCGGTGCAATGCTACAAAACAACATTTGTAATCATTCCTCTGGGCCTCTAGATGCAGCTTGCTTGCTTTCGGGGACTTCATGAGCACAGTCTACAAAGTAAACCTCATACAACATGGTGGTATGCTGTGTGTTTTCAGAAATAGCCGGCACTACTTTACGTCCTAGAGTTTGGCTCTAGAATACCTGAGACGGAATGGCGTACTCCACCCGTAGTCCGGAGAAGGGGTCGGAGTAGACGACCATGATCCTGATGGAGCTGTCGGCGATGAACTTATCCAACGCCTTGTCGTTCTCCTCCGTCCAACTGGCCTCGGACACCCCGGTCAGAGACACCCGCGTCTTAAACAGCCCCCTCTGAAGAGACGTGTGTGTTTGTGGGAAAGGAAGGAGGGAGGGAGTGGAGGAAGGAGGGGATGCGAGTGAATGGTGATTTACTGCAACTGCCACGACACAGCAATCCGCCCCCCAGAGAGCTAATACATCGCATTGTGCTGTTTTAATTTTGTCTCCGTGACGACCTCAACCTCCACACACACACACCCCCACCCCACGGCCACCCCACATCTGAACACAGCAGGGAGAGAGTGAGACTGTTACCTCTGATATTACCCAAATGATATTAGTATGCAGATGATATGGGATGCGGACCGTGCTATCCTGTGGAATAATGTTAGCGGTCACAGGCAGAGCAGAGTGGGGAGGGTTTGATCACAAACACCACCCTCGCACAACAGCTGTTATTTTACAGTTGGGAGTGTGTGCGTGTGTGTGTGTGTGCGTGTGTGTGCGAGAAATTACAGGTACTTTATGGGTCACTAGCTGTAAATGCCAGCGCTGCGTTCCCCTGCCCACAAGTGTAATTAATTCTATTACATCAATTGATGAGAAGGACGGCGATGGTGCCGGTTCAATGACCAGTCATTCGTAATCACCACCTGTTTTCCATATTCTATCCAACCATTTCATTATTATACGACAGATTTTTCCCCTGTTGTTCCAGACACTTGTGAAGGACTTTTGTTGAGTATTCATCAGGAAGAGTTACAAAGCATTTTTATTCCCTTAAATATTAACTGATAATGGACAAGTTCAAGTTAAATCTATTCAATCTCAATTTAAGAGCTTATGTTTTTACCATGCCTATGGTGTAGGTGTCCATGTCTTCTACAACCACTGGCGTTACTGGAATACTTCCCTCCGGAGTCTCATCTATCACACACACACACACGTACACACACGTACACACAAAAAAACATTTCAATAAGCCTAGGAAACCACGGCAACAAAGTGAAAGACAGACATTTTCATAATGACATCGTATTCACTGCATTGTCTGAATAATCTCAGCCTATTCTATCCTTCTGTCATTTTGAACACAGTCATTAGTTTTCGCAGTAGTTATGAGTTTGACTGTTTGGTGCATGTGATAGGATTATGCTGACTACCACTGTATTCTCTAAATGAAGAAAAACCTAATAATGGAAAGCTCAACAAATGTCTTGAAAGAAAAAAGAAAAGACTATATTGAGACATTATTTGCTCTTATAATCACATAATTACATAATTAGAGATCTTAGAGAAAATTACATTATGCCTTGTCATTTGAATAACCTTCTGAGAGGAAACCAGAAACCACATCAAAAGGGGTATGAATAGCTAATCGACCAATTACGTTGAGACAAGGCATGTATGCCACCACCCCATAGAGATAGAAAAGACCTCTAGCTAAGTAACTCTGAGGTAAGTACAGATCAGTACTGTCAAATTTAGAAGGACTGCTTTGTGCGTTTGTGCGCATACGCCTGTGTGTAAACCTAAGAGATAAGATGACATTATAGGCACACAAAAGTCTAAAAAAATAAATAAAAAAAGATCATCTATCGTTAAAAAGGACTACATCCATTTCTGTGGTAGCTCCTGTACCTGCCAGCCTGGCCTCGAGATCCTCCGCTACGGCCTCAGGGCCAGGGGTGGAGCCCTGGTGCTTGCCCTTGCGGCCCTTTCCCGAGCCGGAGCGCTTGGACTTGCCCGAGGATGATCGGCCACTTCGCGCTGTCTCTAGGTCAGCCATGGCAAGGCCCCCTCACGGGCTGTCTCTTCTAGACAGCTAGGGAAGATATAACGGTGGTAAACTGAGTGTTTCTGACAAGGCTTCAGAGTTAAGATTAGAAGCTCAGTGAACAGATCTTAGCTTGCTTTCTTTGAGTTGTGGATTGATGTGATTGAAGGGAACAGTTACAGCAGCCTTGATTACATCCAGTATGCCATGATGTCTCAATTATGGACTTTTACATAATCAAAAACACTTAAGAAGGCCGATTCCCCTACTTGCAAATTAAACATCAGCTTGGTAGTTGCCCGGAGGCGCCCAAGCTTCATTGTATTTACAGTGGGTAATATGTATGTGACTGATGGATGGTGGATATATAAGAAAACAAATATATCCGAAGCAAAAGTAACACAAGAGGGTAAATTGTGAGGTTGAGGTGTGCTTTTATGTAACAGTTTATAAAACTACATAACCACCAATTTTTTTAAAACTAATATATAATTAGGTTTGGGCGGTATGGCCTAAAATATGTACAGTATCAGGAGCCGTCTTTGTTTTTAATACATAATTGCAAATGGGCATTTTATCAGTTTCAATTGTGGACCTGAAATATTTAGCCTTGATATCTAACGTTATACACAACATTAATGCTTAGGACATTACTGGACATTTTCATTTAGAAAACTTTCCGAAACGTAGCGTTATATCTCTTCAGATGGCCAAATTGTTTTGGGCAACACAGTGAAGGTTAGCAAAGAACGTAGAAAGCTCTATACTACAGTGCAATGAATGATGAAGCACCAGTGGTGTAGCTAGTACTGTGCTGTTACAGTTAGCTCTAGCATTAGCTTCACTTATTACCTAAGCAGTCAACCACCTACCTCAGGTAAATGTTGCTAAGTCCTGAAAATGCGTCACGGTATTAGTGAGTTTTGAAATAAATCGTATTCTCCTTCCAACACCGTAGCTATATGTTAGATAAACAATTAAATGGCGAATGTTCGCTGGTAAAACCAACTTTTTCAGTTTCTTTGGCTGCGACCACTCTCGTGCTGCAGCTAGAGTTTGTAGATACGTCTCCATGGAAACGGTGCACGAGAAGGGGTGTGAACGCACGAACAGACACCTTTAACAGGGATTGCAAATATAGGCCTACAAAATTGCAAATATACAACCTTAATTAGTGATTTGGGTCAGGTGTACTGAACAGCAATGCTTTGCCTGACTGGCTGCTTTCAGAAAAAAATATATGAACAATATATTGCATTACCCCTATAAAATAAGCCTACCTATAGGCCTGCATTAATGTGGGAAATGTAAGTTTCCATTGTATAAAGTAGGCTACTTGTAAATGTATTTAAATTGCTGTACGTAATACTTTTTCTTCTATAAAGCATAAAGGACGCAGCGGGGGTAATATAGCACAGGATCACAGAAATCTGAAAATGAGAGCGCGTGCGTTTGTTCGAGAACACACTACCAACTGACACTGCATCTGTCATGTCCTTAAAAAGACGCCACGGTAAGATGGTTCACATTGTGTTTAGTTCTTGTTATTTCTTGTAGTTGTGTTCATTCCCCATTATCCCAACATTTCGCAACACTGTGAACTTGTTTATTTATCTGCCATTCATTCACGTTATTCATTCGGCTTGTCTGACCGAGGCCTAGTCTTTTCAAATGTCAACATGAATTTCCAAGAGGTTACACATCTTGAAACATCTTTATTTACTCGACTCAAACATGCCTTTTCTCTCTCAAGCTTTTAAGAGGAACAAGGTGAAAATGGAAGGACATCTGTAGGCCTCCTGTCTGTGACCCTTGAGAATCTGAGCCACTTGCCTTTTCCACTAAAGGGTAAGTACTGTGTCTGGAATGCCTTCGGACTCAAACAGAGTGCTCTTCGCTTCTGCTGCTCTTTCTCACTCCTTTCCTGCTCTGGGACTGGTTGCAGAGCACTCCCAGCAGAACCATGACAAAAGGCAGCAAGGGAGATAAAGTCCAGGGCCCAATGTTATTTTTTATTTAAAAACAAACTATAAAACTTTAAACTCTTTAGATGTGGTTCCACTCTTGGCTGAGATACTGTCACCCTGCCACTCCAACCAAGCCCCATAATGAAATTCAACTCAATTACCTGTCCACTCCACAGACAGTCTGGTATCGCCAAACTAGACTGTGCCTTGCAGCTACTGTGTCTGCTAGACATACTAAAACGTACAACAATTTGTACAAACCACATTAAACAAAAATAAACCCACAGAATGCTCCCCTCTATGACGTTCTAAAAAGTGTATGTTTTCCAAAGCTTGTATATTGAATCAATTCATTTCTTTTTAAATATGAAAATCCGTACAAAGTAGGTTGACAGAACCCTTGTCCGTGTTAACTGTTTACTGGCGAGATGCTTTGGAATCTCAGAGCAGGCTGAAGGAAATACTAAACGCTACACAGACGTCTTTTTAAATCCTCCTTTGTGCTATACACCCAATCCCCCCCGCCCCCAGGTTTCCCCAACAGTGGGTGAGGTGGTACAGGCAGGCAGCCATGCATCTGGCTGCTGCTGTTGAGATTATTGTGATGGTGAGTCAGCAGGGTGGCCTATGGATGCCTGAGAGAGAGAGAAAGAGAGAGAGAGAGAGAGAGAGCGAGAAAGAGAGATGTTCACAGCCTACGCCCCCGGGTCCATCAGCCCCTGTCAGTAGAGCAGGTTTTTACACCCCACCTCGTCTCCTGGCTAGCTAGCCACTGTACTGCATCTCCTCCTTTCATAGTCAGAGCTGTACTGTAGCCTTTGCGGTTCCTGCACAATGCTCTTAATTACCTTGTACTTCACAGCTGTGGGGTGGGTGTAATTGGCTGTTGGACAACACACATGCACACACACTCTCTCACACACACACACACAATCACCCTCTCTCAACATGTTATTACAGCTACAACAACAAATGATTGCTTCATTCCTCTCTACCCTGATACACTGTGTGATTAGGCTAAGCTCTGTTGACGTTTGGTCCCCTGTTTGAGCTCCAGAGAGCTAGACTTCTGTGCTGTAGAAGATTTGAGGAAGGTTGTGCATTTGTGGGTTTCAGTCTGATCTCTGCACAGCCCATTACAACAGCTGTGCCAGGACTGATGTACTGCACATTCACACTTTTACCCCCCAGAGAAACGACATCCTTCCTCTTTTGGTCTCAGACCTCGCCCGCCGCAAGAACCTAATAATCTCAAAGTATGTGTCTGTCTGTACAGTACCTGTGTGTGAGGCCTGCCAAGCACTAAAGCATACTTTGGAATCAGATGGAGCGGGGGAAAAAAAGAATATAAAACTCTTTAATAAAACATGACTGAGCAGGGACACGTTCTTTTTTAAGATTAATGGCAAGGAGCGTCGTCTTTTCTTATTTCTTTTTTTTTCCATTCCTCCCGTTTTATTTCTCAATAATTCATTTGTGGAGAAATAAGGGACTGTTTTCCTCCCCGCTTGTTTTGTAGCCTTTGGAAAGTTTGTCAGGGGAAGTTTTGGACGAAGGGAAGGAAGGGAGGCATTCAGTGTTTAAGAACGCTATGGCAGCGGAACTTTCTAGGACCCACGAGTCTTCAATTTGTCTCCACTCAGAGCTCAATATCTGACACGTCTAGGGCTCTAAATCTAGTTTCATACCCCTGCGAGGCTTTGGTCCGGACAATATATTTCTGTGCAGAGAAGTATTAGAAAATAGCTTCGTGTCTGGGCCTACAGTACCGTATATCACGGCTGTCAAGAACAGGACAGGTGTTGTTTTTGCTACACTAACGACTAGGCCCACATGCTTTGAATTATACGCCCGATTGATGCTGAAAGTAGGTAATTGAAATATAAAAGAGATTGAAAAAGGCAATACCGTCTTGAAATAAGACCATATTTTATTAACACTGAAAAAGAAATAACTCTTGTTGACGCGTTCGACAAACAAAATGATTTCTTCCAACCCACCGCGGTAATGTATTAGGGTATAAAACTCAACATCTTGCACCACAGTCGATGGCAGCGTTTAGCTGACTGCGTTCACTCACTTCCCTCGCCTCTCTCGTTCTCTAATGCACCACAGGGCCATATGAAAAGCCCATATTGAATCAATAACACAGATGATGGCCGTAATAACCATCAAATCAAGCGCATTCAAGGCGACGGACACAATTGGTTACAGCGTATTAGCAGAGGGCGACAAGGCAGCCAGGGCCTCCATTGATCCCTGATGGAATTAAGAGATTGAAAGGTTGGCCGTCACCTCCACGTTGTTGACAGCCATTCTGAGTCATTAGCGCCATTAGCATTAAGCTGGCCCATCAATAACCACTCGGCTGAGTGATCGCTCTCCCCAAGATGCCACCCGGGGGAACGCTGCGACCCCCCTGCCAGCTTATCTGGCTGTGTACCGTCAACGGGGGCACCCTTGATGTGACTGCCACGCATACCAACACACCCCCCCGCTGGGTCGTCAATCTGTCTCCTGGAAGGACTCGGTGAGTCTCCGTCCGGCGAGCGGCCGTGTTGTTGAAAGTCAGTCAGCGCCAGGTCTTTGTCAGCGTGTTTGTTAGTGTGCTCCTGTTTTTCAGTTTGTCACTGTTGACTCTCTCACCACTGCCAGTCCTCTGAGGTCCAATCTGTCACGGCCTGTATGCGTGTTTGGACGAGCGTGTGTGTGCGTGCAAGTTTTTGTCTTAAAAGATCTTTCAAATATGGTAATTCTCTAGTGTTTCCACTCGTGTGTGCCACAAGTGTCAGTGTGTCTGAGTCACGACGTGTCAGAGTCCTGAGTGTCAGTGATGCTATGTGACAGCCAGCCTCAGTCTGATACTGTGTCAGAATGAATGGCATAGCCAAGTCTCTCTGGGCCAGTCTCAGCTTACAAAACACAAAGCAGTCTGTTACAGTGGAACAAGTGTGTGTGACTAAGTGAGTGCGTGCGTGTGAGGGAAAGAGAGTGTGTGTGCGTAAAGTACAAAAATCTTAGTTGCTGGGTTATTTTGAAATCCTGTGTGTGAGTGTGTGAGGGAGAGTGTGTGTGTGTGTGCATGTGAGGGAGAGTGTGTGTGTGTGTGTGTGTGTGTGTGTGTGTGTGTGTGTGAGGGAGAGCGTGTGCGCATGTGTAGCGTGCATTCCCGTGCGTGTGATTGAGATGGTGTCGGAGGGGCCAGGCAATGTTGGGTCTGGGTGGGTCTACAGCTCGTCATGGAGGGCCTCCCCCTCCACCAGGTCCACAGCCCCCAGCAGCAGCAGGACCCCAGTGCTGTTGTCCCTCACCAGGACAACGAAGGAGTGGTCCGCGTAGAACACCTTGGGCTTCTTCTCCACAATCTCGTCCCCCAGCTCCGCCGCCCCCTGCCCAGCCTCGGAGCCCAGCTCCAGGGAGGCCCAGTGTAGGACTCCCCCCAGGTGGAGATTTCCCTGGTTCTTCCCAAAGGCCCCGGAAAAATCAGCAGTCTTCTGGTCGCAGGCATCGGTCAGGCCCAGTGCTGACAGCTGCTTCTGCCAAACACAAACAAGCAGCGTGGAAAGAGAGTGAGAAATCAGGACTTTGGATACATAAACACTAACTCAATTCAAATCCCTCAACTGACAGTTTCCCTAAACCTCTTCACACACCCAGAGATGTCAGCTCGAGACAGCATAGACGCCGCAGATCAATTATGCAAGCGGAGACAAGCTGAAAAGTCCAAACAATGAGAGAGTGGATTTGAACATGTGGTGACAGGGATGGCAGACGGGGCACCCTGCCCTTTTGTAAACTCACAGAATGATCAACACAAACACACCCTGCCACAACAACAACAACAACAACAATAACCAAACAGCCCCCAATCTATCAATAACATTTCACACAAACCCTTTTTTTCCCCCATTTTTATTTCTCCCTCAAATTTGGTCAAGTGACAGTTGCCCTTGTTGCGACTCGAGGTACAAAGCTATGGGGAGACTAAAGGGAGTAAAGATAGAGGGAGGGAAGATAAAGGGAGTAAAGAGCGAGGGAGGGAAGGAGGGAAGGGATGGAGGAAGTGGCCCATGAATAATGGAGGAGTGTTGCCCGGCGACCTCAGCCCCCCCCCCCCCCCCCCCCCCCCCCCCCCCCCCCCCCCCCCCCCCCCGCCCCCCTCCTTTGTTTTCCCTCAAATATGAATTCCACAGGAAGACGCGGCTGACAGGTACTTTATACACCCACGGCGCAGGGCCACTCTCTCTGACAGGCCTGGACGTAGAGGTGTGTGTGGCGTGTTTGTGTGAGTGTGTGTGTGGCAGGGGCCCGGGTGTATGTGAGAGAGTGAGAAGTGAGTGAGTGATGATGCTGTTCTCTGTATAATCTCGCAGGTTAGCCTTCGCAGGGGCTGTCTTCTCATAATGTCAAACTGTCACCCGAGTCGTGAAATATTCAAAAGTTTGTGAAAGGTGGATAAAGGAGGTTAAGTTCTTGTAATCAGGTTCCTGAGAAGCATTTTAATGCCCTTGTGTTACGACTTGCAACAAGAACAGAGCCTGCAGTTCTATATAATTTAGATGTTATGGATGAGTTAATAGCCAGGGAACTTGTGTCAGCTTAGTGTCTTCCCCCTCTAGATGGAATAACTAGATCGACTTCCTCCAGTGTGCATGGTGTGCCCTAACTCCCCTCCCTTGGCCTGTCCGCTCACACGGCAGTCCTCACACACACACACACACACACCACCCCCTGCTCTAATGCACTTCTATTGTCCTCATCCATTATTCCTCCTTTCTTCCTCCCTCCTTCCGTCCTCCACCACTTCATCACTGTCTCTCTCTGCTGCTCTGCCACTTCCCTGGCATCCTCATCCTTCATCCGCGCCTCTCGCCTCTATTTTATCCTCCTCCGTCTCACTCCCTCCATTTCTCACTCCGTCTTTTTCCCTCCGCAACTCATCCTTCTCTTTTTCGACCGGCGCCCCCCTTGTATACATCACTCTCCCCTGCCCTCCATCTCCATCGGCAATCATTTCAAGGTTTTCGCTCCTAATCTTCCAGCAAACAGAAATAGACTGCAGCCAGTGAATTCTTCACCTCGTGGAAGATGGATGCCCACCATGAAGTAAAACATAGCCAGAACAGAGTTTCCCCTCCTCCCATCTGAAAACAGTCTCCGGCAGAGACCTTGGTTGGCCTGACCTTAAGCAGCTTGTTGCCAAAGCAGCAACATAAAACCGTGCCTCACCACGACAATACTGTCACCAGCTATTACGCTCACGTGCGACATTAGCTGGAAACCTCTTCCCCTTCACCAACCCCACCCCTCGTCTCCGTGTCTGCTACAGAAATAGAAAACGACCCAGCTACCTCACAACCCTTGCTGTCTCCTTGCCTCCATCTCCTACGCCCAAATCGCAAAAGCTCACTCCTGTGGAAGGGGATAAACTCGGAGGCTCACTTCATGTTTTTTAAACCACCGAGCGTTTAAAAACGAAGCGCCTTGTGTGGCACCGGGGCCCCTCAGCAGGGGGGTGATGACTGGGCCGGAGAGACCTGCTGCTCTCGGGGTGTGGCACACCACCTTATGGACCCTCGGGGACCCGCTGTCTTTCTGCCTCTTCATCTCTGACTCTCTCTCTCTTTGTTTCTCTCTCTCCGTCTGCCTGCCTGCAGAGGCTGTACTGAGGGACCACTTGCTGACGTCCATTGTCAGATACGGTTTGGCACAAAGCTATCCGTTTGAAGCCACTCAGCGCTACATCCACCGCCGGTCTAGCTGTGTGACTGCCTCTCTCCCTCGGTCTGCCCCTGCTCTGTATGCAGGAGAACGGCTAACGTAGCCTTGAGCTGTGTGGTTAACTGGGCCCGCATGGCAACTCTCTGGTGTGGAGCGCTCGGTATCCAAATTAATTAACCGGACGATTGAAGAGAGTAAGTGGATGTTGGATGAACCTCGGGATGAGGGAGTTAGCTACGGAGGGCAGTAGCGCTGGCCGAGTGGCAGGCAGGGAAGCAGGCTAGCTAGCTACAGTAAGCTGGATATCCGACCGGGTCGTAGCGTTGGGTTTTAATAGAGAAAGCAGGCTCCATGGGCACACTGTGATCCAGGCTGGGAGATGAAGAAAGGGGACAAGGAAGGAGAGGGGCTAGAGGAGATGAAGAAAGGGGACAGGGAAGGAGAGGGGCTAGAGGAGATGAAGAAAGGGGACAGGGAAGGAGAGGGGCTAGAGGAGATGAAGAAAGGGGACAGGGAAGGAGGGGCTAGAGGAGGTGAAGAAAGGGGACAGGGAAGGAGAGGGGCTAGAGGAGGTGAGGGTATGTCTAAATTGCACTCTGCGTAGCTGCTTATTGCATGTGGAGTTAAGGGACTCACTCATGAAACAACGAGAATGTAAATAAATTAAACTCAACCCACGATCATGTTCCTTCTCTCTCACTTTTCCTCCACTACCCTAACATATTCCACCTCTCCTCTGACATCTCTCTCTCCTATTCCCAGCATTGGGCCACCTTTTCTGTATAATTCATCGGCGACTGCATATTCTATTGACATGCTTAACAGCATAAACAATATCTATAAAGTTGAGAACATGCATTATGCATGCAAGAAAGCAGGGTTACACACAAACAGAGCATAGGCCTTTCGTCTATGAACATCTACAATTGTGCAGAATGAGAATACTGTGAGTGGGTGGGAGGATGTGTGTGGGGTAGTGACATCATTGTCAGCCCTGATCTGTGTGTGTGTGTGTGTGTGTGTGAGAAGGTCTCTCTCCTTAAGCCCCAGCAGCTCATCAGCAGCTCAGCCCACAGATGTCTTATTTACATGAGCTTTTGCTTTTTACCTCTCCGACACTGTCAATATCTTGCCTCTTTTCCATTTGATTCCCCTCATCCACCCTTTTCTTTCCCTCACTCTCCTTCTAGACCACAGTTGCACAAGGTCAATTTAAACTACACTTTACTGTCTCATGAAAAGCAATGAGGTTTGAAGTATTGAAGTATAGGCTAGTAACTGCAGTCAATGAAACACTTGTCATTAATCACTAACACTGGGTTGTGGTTGAAGGTAGAGGCCTCTGTCTTTATGCTGTGTACCGTACTGTGCTCTTGTAAATATTTCATCACCTCTTGACCTCATTAGCCATGATTGAGTGAACTCCTGTTTGCCGACTCATACGTCTTAGTCCGTATAATTCCTGATCCAGGGTGTGTGTGTGTATGAGCGCACGATGTGTGTGTATGTTTGAACCAGGGAGAGAGCCATCACGGGGGTTAGCCAGTGACCTCCAGGCCAGGCTTGTTAGAGAAGACCAGAACTGTGGCTTCAGCCCTCTCCCTTTCTCTCTCCCTGTGTGTCTCTCTCTCTTTAGCAAACCCTGGCTTCTCCAGCAGGGCCTGTCCTTCACTAGAGGAGAGACAGGCCCAGAGCTCGCTAGCTATTTATAGTTTTCGCCGCTTTCCACCTTGTCCCCTGGCATTCGACCCCCTCCGCCCCCCACCCCACCACCTCCTAGCCCCTCCGCCCGCTGAATGTCACTCTTATTCAGGTCAGCGGGGCCCAACGCCCAGTCACTGAGCTCTGCCACATGAGCACACGTGAGCCCTACCACCAGGAGCCACATCCGAGAGGAGGAGGATGTGGCACAGTCACACACATGACTCAGGAGATGAAGAGAGAGGGGAGTGGAAGGGGAGGATGTGCGTGTGTGTGTGGGAGGAGAGGGGGTGCGTGTGTTTGTGGGGGGGGGGGGGGTGCGCGTGTGTGGGGGGGGGGGGGAGAGGGGGTGCGGGGGAGGCAGGGAATTGTGATTGGGTAGTTAGTGACGGTATGACAGCGAGCGTGCATCAGCCTTCCCCTGATCATTCGAGTTTGTTTGTTCCAGATGTAACCCCCTCCCCCTCCACACCACTCCAAATCGGGGGCTGTCCTCGATCCTGACAGACAGAGGGGTAAACAGCATTAACGTGCCGTGATGAGCAATATCTTCTCTACCCCATTGGAGGCGAGAGCGTGCGGGAGAGGCGCTGGCAGGGCTCCCGAGCATGCCTGTCTGCGGCTGGCCAAGAGGAGAGAGGGATGAGAGAGGGATGAGGGGGGGATGAGGGGGAAGGGAGGAGCAGAGGAGGTAGAGAGGAAAGAGGATGTGGAGCAGAGTTAGTAAAGAGCTTCAGGGGCTTCAGTAATGATTCCTCAAATACTTTCTGAGATGGGGGGGGGGGGGGGGGGGGGGGAGGGGACGACGACCAAGAAGAGACTGACAAAGAAAAACATAGAAAGTAGGAAGATATAAACTATTCTTCATGTGGGTTATATAAGACGGACTGTATACAGTAGCCTATTGAACAGTGTGGTTCTCTTCGAATGCCCTCCAGCATCTGAGGCGAGTGCATCCGAGTGTGCTCTCTTTTTTTAAACTCTTCTGACCTTGTAGCCATATTCTGGAGAGATGTTCTCAGTCTCCGAACCCAGACCACCTCCTGTGTATCAGAAGGGCAGGAGGCACCATGTTAATGTCAAAAGCTTGTTCTTCAGGGCAGGCCTCAGCAGACAAGGCTACATGGCTTCCTGACGTCTGTGGAGGCCTCAGCGTGGTTCGACCGCAGCGCCACGCTCTCTCCAAGATAGGAGACATATCCTCCAGAGTTTGCCACTCTGTCACACAGGCAAAACTGCACTGCTACATTTAGGCAAAACAAGATACTGTAGGATCCAGTCAATGTAGGCCAGCACTGGGAACATGTTTTGTTTTTTTCTTGCTAGTTTTAGACATCCTCCTCTATCTGGAAACTAACTATTTTTCTATGTTCCCCCCTCCATGAGTTGAGGTCACGTAAGGATAACATTAAGAAACTCTAACCTCTTCCTCTTTCCTCTTCTCCACAGACATAATATGGCATACAACAACCACACCCCGCCAACTGACACTACCAACCTTCCCCAAATGCTGCCCTGGCCTGGGACCCCTGTCCCAGGGGAGACCCCTGTCCCAGGGGAGACCCCCCATAACAGCCTCCCTGTGGGGCCGTGCGTGGATCTGGGCCGGCGTCTACGCCCGTGCTACGGCCCCCGCGGCTTGGCCAAGTCCCTCCTCTTCCGTTTCTCCCAAGGCTTTTCCAGCCAACCGGTCAGCAGCCCAGATACAGCCTCGGTTCTGACCCACATGAAGCTGGAGGACCCCCAGGCTCTAGCCCTGGCCTCCTTCGCCTCCACCCAGGCCAAGGAGCATGGCGATGGGGCAGCCCTGGTGCTCTTTTTGGCCTCCTCTCTCTTAAGCCAGGCCAGAGAGCTGCTGGCGCTGGGGGTGACTGGGGCTGAGATCCAGGCAGGCTACAGGAAGGCTTGTGGCAGGACCCTGCTCCTCCTGGAGGGGATGGGCTGTGGGCGGCTGGTGGAGCCCAGAGAGGAGCTTCAGGTGAGGGATGTCTTTAGGGGCTTCCTGGCCTCCTGGCAGCCCGGGCTGGATGCCCTGCTGGAAGGGCTGGTGGCAAAGAGCTGCGTCCACAGCTGGAGACCGCTCACCTCAGGAGTCAGGGGTGAGGTGTGGGAGGGGGTGACCTTTGACCCCAGCTGTGTCCGAGTCTGTGTGGCGCTGGAGAGGGAGAGCACCACAGAGGGATCAGGGAGAGAGGATGGAGAGATGGATGGAGATGGAACGGTAGTTGGAGAGAAAGAGAAAGAAGCCTCAGGAGAGGAGGAAGAGAGGGAGGAGGAGAGGGCAGGAACAAGAGATGAGAAGGGAAGTTGTAGGGAAAACAAGGAGAAAAAGAACGAGGAAGAAATTGAGGGAACTTTAGAAAGAAAAGAAGAGAAGGACAAGGAGAGGGATTTTCAAGAGGACCAAACAGAGAAAGAGACAGAGGGCCACGATAAGACAGAAAATGAGGAACCACAAGAGAAAAGTGCTTGGATACAAAAAGAGGATCAAGAAAAGAGTAATAGAGCAATAGAGAAGAGGAGTGAAGATAGTGAGGAGGAGGAGGAGGACAGAGTCTTAGACGACTGGGTGGATCTAGGCCTGGAGATATGGGCAGCCAGTCTAGATGAAGACAGAGTGGAAGGGGTGGTATGGACCGAGGAGATGAATGTAAGAGATAAAAGAACTGCTGCAAAAAAGATAGACAGAGTTTTCAAAGACCTGCCATCTGTCAGCATACATGGCAGTGTCTCCAAACTGATAGGACACTTCTCCTCCACGCGTCAGATGCACAAACATATTGGCTCTGTGCACTTTATCCAGCACAAACGCAGACTGCATAGACCACAAGGTCGTCTGACCAGCCCAGCCCCTCGCCCACCTAGCTACCACATCCACCATTCTCCCAGGAAGACCCATCCATCCCCCAGGCGAATGCACCCAGCCGACCCCCACCAGAGCCTCCCTCTTCAGGCTAGTGTTGTGGTGGAGGAGCCCCTGGATGGAGAAGCCTGCTCCAAGGTGACAGTCACCCTGCGCAGCCCGGACCAGACACTGCTGGACAGCGCCGAGCAGGCCGTGGCTGCCTCCCTGAGGGTCTACCGCTCTCTCCTAACGGACCCCAGGGTCGTCCCCGGGGCGGGGGCCTCTGAAGTTAGCCTGGCTGTGGGGTTGACCCAGTACGGGCTGGGCCTGGTTGGCATGGAGCAACTGGTGGTCCATGCCTTTGCCCAGGCCCTGCTGGAGCCAGTGAAGATCCTGGGAGAGAACGCTGGGACCCCAGCTGACCTGGCCACGCTCAGGGGCTGCATGAGCCGCTGGGCGGGTCAGGGGGAGGAGGAGGAGAGCCCAGGGCTGGGTCAGGGGGAGGAGGAGAGCCCAGGGCTGGGTCAGGGGGTTGTGGACGGTCTAGGATGTAAGGCTAGTGCCATACAGAGAGCCACAGAAGCTTCTCTCACCATCCTAACTGATCTCCTCAGCCAAAGACCGGAGGAGGAGGACAGGAGTCAGAACTTCTACCCAAGACTAGTCAGCACACCGCTCCCATCACCTCCTCCATCAGACAACACAGACATTATATAACATAAATATTATATTTATATAAACTAATTTATATCAAAATATATATTTGTCCAAGTTATTCATTTGTTTGTCTATCTATTCTACCCGATCCATTACAAAAGAAACTACCAAAGATCATCCTCTGATTAAGTGTGACCTACAGTACAGAAGAACCGTTAGCCTCTGTATGCCTATGTCGGCCTGCAAGGTAAGAGGTGCGTGTGTACCTGTAGGCTTAGAGTGCTGCTGAGGTTGGCCCTGGGCAGGGATATGGCCACGCTGGTGGAGGAGGTGTGGTTCAGCCACTTGGCCAGCAGGTCCAGGCTGAGCAGCTTGTCCAGGCGGGCCAGGCTCTCCACGTGGAAGGGCATCAGCAGCACCACGCTGGCCCCACCCCCCCACAGCCCCAGCTCCAGCACCTGCACCATGTTCTCCACATCCTCGTAGTGACGGTGAGGAGTGGGAGGGTGAGTATGTGGAGAGAAAAAAACAATGCAGAGCTGAAAAAGTGACGCATGAAAAAGTGGTCTACCCGCTCTGTGCATCATGGGCACCTTGGTGTACTTGGCTCCCAGGAAGGTGCGAAGATCTGAGGTGTCCTCATTAAACTCTCTTTCCCACAATCCTTTGGGAACGCAGGGACATAATTACATTGGAACATTTGAATGCTGTGAATGTGTAAAGTCGGATTCCACATGGATATGCTTGAATGAAAAAATAGTGTATATGGACCTACTGGGTTAAAAGGGATAGGGAATGTTCTGATAATCATAGCAGAGACCCACACAACGAAGCCTTAATGTGGGCCACTTGATTGACAGGCCCAGTGTTCCCCTTGGCAATAAAATGTCATTGGTTGAGGTGGACAGGTCACTGGGCGATTGTGCAGAAGGCAAGTGAATCCCATCATTTAATGGCTAGTAGTCCCATTTACCATTCAGACCCATTCAACTAACAGCTAGCATTAGCTCACCTCTTGACTACACTCAATTTCGTTGGACCTGACAGACTTCAAATTGCACCTCGGTAATAAAGTACTTCTCACTATAACCCAAGACCTTTCGCTGCCCCTTTAGATAAAGAGGAGAACATCACAAAGAGGGGCAGCTCGATTGGAGAACAAAAAGTAGATAACGACTTTGAAATCTGCCCTGTCACTCCTCGCTAACGCCACCCGCTGCAGCATAGGCCGCGGCTGGAACCCGTTGGCTTCCTGGGAGCTGCACCAGCGATGCTGGAGTCAGGTGGGTGAGCGGTTAAGGAATCGGGCTATTCATCAGACGGTTGCCGGTTCGATTCTAGCTTTGCGAAATGACGTTGTGTCCTTAGGGCAAGGCACTTCACCCTACTTGCCTCGTGGGAATGTCCCTGTACTTGCTGTAAGTCACTCTGGATGAGAGCGTCTGCTAAATGACTGAATGTAAATGTAATGGCGTACGGCACGTCGGAACGCGCTCCATCTTCCCGGACAAGCTCACGCTGGAGCTCGAAGTGTCCCGTTTCTGTGATTTAGAACGAAATGAAACTAGATCGGCGTAAACAAAAGTGCCGCATCTGAGGAATGAGGTACCTTCTGGCGGTCATGTGACATGACGGTATGACGGGGTGTTTTCCACAAAAGTGAGGGGTTTATCTGGCAAAGCGGCCCTCTGGCTGGCATTCAGGAATACACAGTGATCTGGGTTTGCGTGTGTGGGTGTGTGGGCCTGTGTCTAGACAAGGTAGTGTGCTCAGGGCTTTGGTAGAATTATATGAACCCAGCCCTGCATTGCAGAGGAGGCTGGCACCTATTAATAACAATAAGCTAAACAATGACAACTGTGCAGTAATGAAAACAGTCCCCCCACGCTCCCAGATCCATAGCACAACACATTCTGGCTTCTAACTACAATCAATTGAGCCAACAACTTTCCTCCCTCCTTCCGTTGTTCCCTTCATCTTCTCACTGATTACGAATTGTTGTGGCGGTGCGGAACTATTATTAGAGGTTAAATATGCACGGTTCTTTTTTCTTTCTTTTTTTTTTCAACTCTCCTTTGTTGCGTTATCTGTGGGTTTTCTCGGCAACTGGTTTGCTGAAATCCCGCAATTTTTTTCCCCCTCGTGTTTGTTTGTCTAACGCCAGAACAAAGCCTGCATTAATTAACAAGTATGGACTGGAACTCCCAAGGTAGGCCCCTTTTACATCCTACCACCATGTCTGTCAATCTCGCTCTCTCTCTCTCTCTCCTTTCCTCTCCCCCCCCTCTCACAGCAGGACACCACAACTTCTTTTTTACTTTTCTCCCTCCCTCTTTTCTTCCCTTCTTTACGTTTCTCTCCCTTCTCCTTTTCTTCCCAGAACTTTGCCCACCTGCCCCGCCCTTTCCCTGCCATCTTTCTCTTTACATTTCTCTTGCTCCTTATTCCTCTCTCCATTCTCTTTGCTTTTCACAATCCTCTTCTACCCCCGCTAATTGCACCCCTCGTCATCTTCCATCCACCCCCTCCTCTCTTTCTCCGGTTCTGTTGTTCTCTCTGGCGCTGGGAGGGAGAGAAGGGAGGAAGACACAGTACAGAGCTTTTTCATTCCGCTTTTCAATAATTAACTAAAAAAGAATGAAACAGAAACAAACAATAACAAGAAGAAGGAACCAGATGTCGTTGCCACGGCGAGAGGATCCTCAGCCACCATCACAACAGAGAAGATGATTTTCGGAGAATGCTGCATCATCACAGGCCGAGAATGTTTCAGGGCCAAAATTCACCAACAAATAAATGTATTAGGATAGAGCGCGGGCAGTGGCTGACAAGGGAAGAAACATTGACTTCTTTTTAAATTATAAATCAAAACTCGGAATCCAATTTGCGTAATCTAATTCCTGCGCTGTAATCTATTGCGTGATCTAATTTGTATGTTTCATCCCCAAAATTAATGAACTAACTAACTACCGCTCTACATAAAAACTAATTCAGTGACAAAGTCAAAAACATCAAACAAAGAAAATTAATTAGATTGCTTATCAATCTACAGTCGGTGGAAATGCTATTTTCTGAGGGATGTCTGTTGGTTACTATGTTTCCCTGACAATCTCCCTCTCTCTCTCTACCTGAATAACCTGGAGGGAGAGAGACAGAGAGAGAGTGTAGAGAGGGAGAGAGTGTAGACAGAGCCAGCAGTGCTGAGCGTGAAGCTCACACTGGCACAACCGTAGATTGAGGCCCACTCCTCATTGCCCCTCCGCTGCAGATTTTAAGCGCTGCAGACTTTAAGCGCTGCAGACTAGCAAGGCTGCAGACTGTGAAAGCTGCAGACTCGGAAGCACTTGGAGCACAGATGCCAGGCCTGACGCCAGGAGAGAGAGAGCCAGGACACTTGTTACTCAATTATTTAAGATGACACATCACCCCTCCCGACAGAAGATAAATAAGCTCTCAGTGATAGACCAGAGAATCATCCTTTATCTGCTGCGTCCACCAGCTGGGGTCACACACACACACACACACAGGTGGGCATGCTGCTTGGCACACACACTCTTCACTAGGCGAGCTGGCACGTACGAAGTGCTGAAGGAATACACACACATGCGCATAAATCATATTTACGGCTCAACATAGACAACCAACCACCCACCCACCCACATCTAAGGGACCCCCACCAGGTTAGACTGTCTAATACACAGATGTAAATGAGGACAGAGCATCTCTAATTATACTAAATGAGGTTGCACACACAAAGCTATTTACACACTCATCATTCAGTCCTCCACAAATGAGTTTTACATTTCCTGCAACAGTACTGTGAGAAGGGGTGTAAAGTGGACTGAATGTTCTAGCATGGTTGTTTCTTCTCACCTTTAAAATGCAGGGCGTTGGCCACGACCAGAGCTCCAGTCTTTGTCTGGATCTCACCCCTCAACGGAGCTCCTTCCACCCCACCCATGCTCTCCTTCGCCCAGGCATGGAACTGTTTCAGGTCCCTCTTGGAATCCCCCTGGCCCAGGGTCTGATGTTTCAGCCCAAACTTTCCCTTACTCTCCTTCATCAAACCCTCACTCAGCTGTGGCCCCTGCTTGGAGAACACAGCAGAAGAGCTGTGCAGTCTGAAGCTGGTGCCATTAGCCTCACTGAGAGACTGCAGCCCCCCTGCCAGCTCCCCAGCCTGGCCAGGTTTCTTGGAGAAAGTGGGTGTCTGGAGGAGGTCATGGAGCTGCTTGGCGGTGGTACCCCCAGCCCCTCTACCCAAAGCCCCCAGGGAGGAGGCCAGGAGCAGTGGGGAGAAGAGGGTGTTGAGGGCCCCGGACTCGGAGCGGAGGGTCTGGTACAGGCGCAGACCTAGGGCCCAGCTGGAGTCACCCATGGGTGGGGGACTGGCAGGGGCCTCCTGGGTAGATGCCCCAGAGAGCCCCTGGACCAGCAGGGCCAATAGTGTTATCAGGTGAGAGATGGACACTGACTGCAGCATGGCACACCTGGGGAAGCAGGAGAGAAGACATTTGATTTAGTTTTGGTTTCCCCAATGATGGACAATAAAATAACCAAAGGTTTTTCGCTAGGATGTCTTTCAATGAGTGTAAAACCCAGCAAGCCACGGACTGTCTGTATTTGGCCTTGCTTTTAGGAAAATAGGTCACAGAACACTACACTTCCTTAGTCTACTGTCTCCATTTAAAAAGAAAAACTCTTCAGCTCAGACGGAATGCAAATTAATAGCTCTTTCAATTCAATGTCAAATTTTCGCACTGTGCTGCCAAATTAGAGATAAATCTTGATTAGACTTTAGATAGGCTACATATATGTAAGCTCGTGAAGCTTCATTCGTTAGTTCGAATGAAGCGCCCCTTTCAACGAAAAACCCGAGTTTACTGACAAGCGGATAACGACATTACGTGAATGACGTCTGTTTATCTCTTGTAATATTTCGAGGACGAAGCGAAAGTGAAAAATCCTTTG
>NC_061084.1:619722-642699 GCF_021917145.1 Hypomesus transpacificus
CAGTGGAGTGTGTGTACGGTCTGAGCTGGCTTCCCCTCCTCCCTCCCTCCATCTGTCCGTCTCTCCATCAGCAGCCTCAGCTCGTTGGAGCCTCGGGGGGCTGCTTTCAAACGGGTCTGGGCTGATCCACTGGCTTCCCCCCAGTGACTGACGTCTGTCTGATGGAACCAGTCCCAGGTTCTGCTCGCTCAGCCTAATCAGGCCCGGATTAATGCAGAGCTCTGGTACTGGTCTGGTCCTAGTGTGACTGACCTCCCAAGAGCTGCTCTGAGAAGGAGCGAAAAAGAGGGGGAGGAGAAATAGGAGCCGCCCTCCCAGAGGGGGAGTAGGAGTGAGTCGAAGGAGGGGGGAAAGGGAGGACAGGGGAGAGGAGAGAACGCAAAGCTGAGAGAAGTGGGGTAGGGGAGAGAGAGGGAGGGAGAGAGATGGGAATGAGAGAGAGAGAGAGAGAAGCCAGAGGAGAGGAAGAGAGGGAAGGAGGAGAGGCCTTGTTCAACACCGCTGAAATCACAAACACATCTGCTGTACGTCTCACATGTTTCCAATAAGGGCTTTAGTGTTTCCTGCAAGCTTGTGAAAGTGGACAAAGCCATGGGGGGGGGGGGGGGGGGGGGTTGGTGTGTGAATGTGTGTGTCACTGCCTCTTCATTCCAGTCTCCTTGAGTAATGTTTAAAATCTACAAAACCCCAGTAATAGAACACAGACACACACACAGAAACACACACACACACAAATGGTAGAAAGTGGCATTATTGGGACTGAGTCAGCAAAGTAGCCAATGCCAGGTCTCCCACCTACAGTACAGTGTGCCAGTGTTGACAGCTGTCTTTATAGAGGTGAGGCACGGCGCTCAACCCCACCCCCAAAACAACATCACTCAGCACTGACTCAGATCACAGAGGAACAGATGCTAGAACACGCAATCAGCACACACACCCACACACCCAGGCGAACACACACACACTGAGAAGCACACACACAAAATCTCTACCAAGGGTGCACACGTGCACACACACACACACACACACACACACCCTCCTTCACTGTGTTTGCCAAGGGCCCAGCTGGTACTGTCATGTCTGATAGGCTGCAGCAGAGGCAGGGGGCGGGGCTGGGCGGACGAAGGAGACGGGAAGGTAAGATGGATCCAGCAGAATGCATTAGCTGGCTGCTGGGACTGTGTGTGGGTGTGTGGTTGAGTGATGGGCAGAGGTGTGAGTGGTGTCTGTCCTGACATATCAGACACGACTTGTATCATCATCATTGTAATCATGTGGCTGGCTAGTCGGTAAGGTGGAGACGTTATCTGGAAGATGTCCTGGACTCCCTCCAACATAAACATACTTTGGAATCTGCTTGAGATTCAATACTCATCTCTCTCGCAGATATAACATTTATATGACTCTCTATTCTCATCCATACAACGCATTTATTATTCACACATTCCCACCATGCGTGACCATACATATTTATGTGGTGCACGCAAACACGCACGTACGCTCACGCGCGTGCACGCTCACGCACACACAACAGGTCCCTCCGAGCTGAAGCTGCCATGGCAGTCCTCCAGAACACTTACTGTATGGCTAACACACAGAGACACATTGTGTGTGTGTGTGTGAGAAAGAGAGAGGAGGGGAGAGAGGTAGACTGATTGATAGATGATGGCTGCAGGGCAAGTGGCCACTGATTCATTTGTGGGTGTTTAGATGAACAGGAGGAGAAAGAGGAGGTGGAGGAGGAGCGGGCAGATGAAGTTTAGAGGGGAAGACAGTGCATCAGACTACCAGGTATTCACCTCCAGTGGAAACAGGTTACACCACGCCTGCAGGCTACACACACATACACACAGATACACTGAAACACACACAGACATACCACAAACACACTAAGAAATGGAAGGGATGAGCGTCTGAGAAGAAGCTAAAGGAGTCAGATGAAACAAAGCGTGGGGGCAGGTAGAGAGGGAGCATGCGGCCAGAAAAAGGTCAGAAAGAAAAAAAGGAAAAAAGAGACTGAAAAACAGTCAAAGAACGGGAGCAGGGAGGGAGGCCGAAGCGCCATGAAAAAGAAAGAGAGAGCGAGTGAGAAATGGAGCGAGATGAGGTGAAAAAGAGTGTGAGAGAGAAAAAGAGAGAAGGAGAGCAAGATATGGGCCTCGGAGGATCTGGTAAGAATCAACAGGTTATGTCATTTATCCAAATAATGACTCCAGCTACCGCCAGGCCCAGGTCAGGAGTGTGTTTTCAGGGCATTAACACAGGCTCATAAAGGAGAGGCAAACCAGCTCCGTGTTCCTATTATCCTGACACCCCCCCCCCCCCATCCCCCCACCCCTCTGTCACTCCCTCGCTCCCAGTTTCCTAAGCCGCTCTGCTATTCGCTCCACCGAGGCTTAAGATGGAGGGATTTCAGCTCTAGTGCTCCGTTCCTCTCTCTCTCTCTCTCTCTCTCTCTCTCTCTCTCTCTCTCTCTCTCTCTCTCTCTCTCTCTTTGTCTTTATATCACTCTCTCCCTCTGCTGTTCCTTATCACACTTTCCTTTCTCTTTCCCTCCATCCCTCCCTCCCTCAGTTCATTCCCAGTGCAGCCCTGTTCAGCGGATGCTATCAGCTGTCAGATTTAAGCCGGTATGAATGTCAAGGGGTCACATGATCATTTGATTCTTGTAATATTGGCTCTTAATTCCTCCGGAAACAGTGATAGGCTCAGAGGGAGGAGTAACTATGGCTGACTGGTTCACCGACTGACTGGTTAATGGACTGATGGCTGGCTCACTGACTGAAGCCTCGATTGATTTGTTGCCTTGACTGTCTGGTTGACTGATTTCAAGCACTTGGCTTCTACTGTAGGTAGCTTGCAAATTCCCCATAGCCAGCTATGTCCTGCTAGATAACCTTCTAAGTCATGTTAGCCAGCCTGCTAAGTCATGCTACCTAGCCCACTAAGTCATGTTAGCCAGCCTGCTAAGTCATGCTCATTAACCTGCTAAGTCATGTTAGTCAGCCTGCTAAGTCATGCTAGTTAACCTGCTAAGTGACGCTAGTGAGCCTGCTACCTGCAGGCCAGGCCATGTGTGGGCTGACTGGAGAGTTGGGGGCTGTAATCTGGAAGGCAGTCACTTTCCTTACACAGCCTGATGATCAGAACAGAGGGAGATATGGAAGGAGGTAGGAGGAGGATGCAGAGCGAGAAAGAGTGAAGGTGGAAATGGACAAGAGAAGAGTGAATAAGGGGGCGGTGGGAAGGGGAAAAGAGAAAGAGAGAGAGAGAGAGAGAGAGAGAGAGAGAGAGAGAGAGAGAGAGAGAGAGAGAGAGGAAGAAAGAGAGTGCGACAAAGGGCAGAGAGATGGAGAGGCAGAGAGAAATAGAAAGAGAGTGAAAGTAATCAGGAGGTTGGTCTCAATCATGTTTTTTCCTCTTGTCCCTGTGTGCTTGCCAGCATTTGGATGTATTAAAGCAGCCTAAATTATTTCACAAGCGTCTTGGCCTTCAGTACATGAGGGGAGAGAAGGAGGAAATGATTTACAAGGCACTGATTATGGCTAATTATGAATCTGATGAAGGGTTTTAATTAGTGGAGCCAGCACTCCACTGGAGAGATGAAGGCAGAGGCTAGGAGGTGGATGGAAGGGGGGGGGAGAGAGGGAGAAACAGAGGGGCAGCAGAGGAGGGAGACTCCTGAGAGTCCAGGGAGGAGAGAGACGGATGCGGAGAGGGAGTGGGGCGATCAAAGAAGGTGAAAAAAAAACGGAGAGCAGAGGTAGGAACAATTAGGAAGAGAGGGGCAGAGACTTTCGAGGGGGAAGGAGGGAGGGAGAGAAAGGAAGATTGAGAAAAGGGGGAAAGTGATCTGACAACGTGGCACTTGGCTGTCACCTCTGGAATTGTGGGAAATGGATTGGGTTCCTCTGTTCTGCTGGGGCGCGTGAGACGTTCCTTTGCTTCTCGCGTCCTCCAAACAGTAGGTTATCCCTCCCTATGCTTCCCTGTGTCACACCGTTATCACTCCCTCTCTGTTCTCCTCTCATCCTCTTGTTCCCTCCTCTAACCCTCATTATCCTCCAGTGGATTTCTCTTCTTCCCTCCGTTCTGTTCTGCTCCCTGCCAACCCTGACCTCCTGTCTACCATCCTTCTTTGATATTCCATTTTCAAACCCCCCCATCCCCCTCTCTCTCCCCTCTCTCTCTCTTCCCATACAGTATCTCTCTCTTCCCCCTGCTGTCGTTCGTTTCTCACCTCAATTTTCAGCCGCTGCATAATTAATTAGCAGTGCTGTTCACTATCAGCACAATTACTCCAGAGAAGAGCGGGAAAACAGAATATTCTCAAAATGGAGATGCAAAAAACAGACAAAAGAATTGAATAGAGCCTGAGAGATTTCCTTTTAATCGAAAAATAAAATAAAAAGCTCTTTATGTGTGTGTGTGTGTGTGTGTGTGGGGGGGGGGGGGGCGGAGTGATTACTGTAATGTTGCCTCCATTTGGAGCTAGACCACTCAGGACGGAACTCAACAACCACGGAACACGCAGAGCCGACAACAACAACGAAAACAGAGCCGAACGGAACTCCGTGGGCCGCTCGTCTGCGCCGCGAGCTCAAAAAGACTGTTGTTTGTTAAACGAACTGATCCGCGTTCGGAAGGAAGACAATGCGGCGCTCATTGAATGCACTTGACACATCATTTAATTCATCAGTGGGACAATGTGGAAGCACGTTGGGGTGGGCATGAGGCTAATTTGGTGGCTGCTAATGTGGGCGTGATTACGGCCCGGTTCATTTTCCATCTCAGCGCACACACAAATAGGCATCCACACATACTGTACACGCAACCTCATTTGGTAGCAATTGTATATGGCTTTCCTTCCAAACATCCATTACTATAAGACCATAAGCTCTAATGAGGACAGACTTAGCAAAAAGAAACAACTAAAAGGGAAATAATTAAACAAGGAATGTACTAAGACAACACACACACACACACACACACAGAAACACACGGACACACACAGACACACACAGAATGAAAGAGGCATGCCTGGAAGGCATACCTAATCACTGCAAATGTATGGGCCTGCATTGTGCCATGTAAGGTGTGTGTGATTTGCATGACAATGTTTCCCTCCTGTGTTAATTGTTTACTCGGAGCTAATTACACCCGGTCTGTCATTAGCTCCGCACCCTGCCACAGCACCGCCCGGGGTTTGTGTCCCAGACACCCTGACAGACGAACAGAAGGAGAGCAAGACAAGAAAAGAAGGAGAGAAGGAAGGAGAAAAGGAAGGAGAGAAAGAAGGAGAGAAGGAAGGAGAGAAGGAAGGAGAAGGAAGGAGAGAGAGAGAGGAGAAGGAAGGAGAGAATGAAGGAGAGAGGAAGGACAGAAAGAAGGAAAGAAAGAAGGAGAGAAGGAAGGAGAGAATGGAGAGAGGAAGGAGAGAAGGGCGAGGAGCTGGAGACAGAAAGCTAGAAAGCTAAGATGCGGTGATATGGATACAGAAAGAGAGTGTGTGTCAATGTGTATATGTGAGTACACGTGCATTCCCTGTGTGTGTGTGTGTGTTAAGACAGGCCAGCGCAGTGTTAATGAGAATGTTTGGAGGTGGAGCTGTTTTCCTTCAGATGTCAGTGTGGTGACCTTCTGGCAGGAATCTAGAGAGACCAGAGAGATACCAGACCAGAGGCCCAGCTCTTGATCTAGACACCAGTTAATGTGCCAGTTAAGGCCATGTCTGTCAAGGTGACAGGCTGTGTGCGTATTTCAGTGTGTATTTGAATGTGTGTGTGAGGGTGTTTGTGTGTGTGTGTGTATTTGAGTGTGCGTGAGTACCTGTGTGTGTTTATTTGAGTGTTTGTGTAAGTGCATGTGTGTATATTGGAGTGTGTGTATTTGAGTGTGTGTGTGGTGTCCATCCACATTAGTTTCCTGAGGCAGGATTAAGTGGCTGTGGCTGAGCGACATGGCAGCCAGGAGTGGTTAGATCTTCATTTAACACTGACAGTTCCTGAATGAGGATACACACATAGGTGCCACCGTCACTCTCTCTCTCTCCCTCTCTCTCTTTTCCATCCCTCTCTCTCTCCCTCTCTCTCTCTTTTCCATCCCTCTCTCTCTCCCTCTCTCTCTCTTTTCACTGTCCCCCCCTCTGTCCTGATGACTAAATGGTGGGTGAATGGCTTTCACTCAAAAGAGATTGGCTCGTTTTTGTGTGTGTTTGTGCACAGGTGCATGTGCATATTGTATGTTCTTCCTGTCTGCTATATATCATCGAGCGGAAGGAGAGCTGGTCTTGTCGTATTGACAGAGGAGGATTACAGCAGGTGAAGGTGCATGCTTGGATCAATACAACTCGACTCAACTAAAACCTGGTTCCTGCCACGAGCCGGAGGGGTCAGCTGCAGAGACAAGACCCATGCTGCTAGGAACCAAACGCTGGCACGTCCAAGGACGCGCTTATTGTTGATAAGAGAAGATACTAATGATTTTACTGTGGGAATAGTCAATTCCCAAATTCCCCCCCAAAAGTCCTGTATTAGCAAGGGGCAGAAGTGGAATTTCCATGGTCAGTGTTAGATCCAGGTGGAGTTGGGATGCTGACTCTGCCATGCCAGCTATGTGAGCTCCATACATCAGGACCTCAAGGGGACTGGCCCCATATGCTGGCCTGTCTGGGGGGTCAGGTTCCTGGGGTCATGACCCGGCCCGCTTCACTGGGAGATGGATAAGGGCGGAGGGAGGCGTGTGTGTGAATGTGATACTTAAAAAAAAAAAGAAGAGAGAGTCAGCGTGTGTGTGTGTGTCCATCTGTCACACTAGAGCTACATAGCATGACAGATCACCTCTGATGTTTTTTCCTCCCCCTTCAACCCCTGGGAGGTAGCTGTATGTGTGTCTACATGCATGTCTAAGCAAGCCAAACTGGCGCACTTGCATGACACATTCATGAGCGTGCTCGTGACTGCGTACACACACACACACCCTTCACAGCATAAGTGACTGAGGGCGTGGCTGCATCCTCCCCTCCCCCCCTCCCCCTCCCAGCGTGGCGGCCCCTCTGAACCAGATGGGGAGCAGGGGGTCACCTCTGACCCTCTCCTTGGCAGAGTGAGTGATAGACCCGGCTATCGCTGTCACTCTCCATTGTGCCCCGTGATGCGCCTGTGACACTGGGGAGGGGCCGGTCTGTCACCTGGGGAGACGGGCCAACACCTGCGCTTTAATAACACTGCCACTCAGCGACCAATCACATGCTGCGGCGCCGGAGATCACCGCTGACGTGCCGTTATGACGAGGGTTGGGTGTTCAGCTGGCTTTCCTGCGTACCGCGAGGCTCCACGCCGGTGATATTGGCCGGTGAGGTTATTTAGACCCCCCCCCCCCCCCACGCCATTACTCATTGTTTGTTGTTCTCAAGGCTTCTTTTGGGAAATGTCCACTCCACACCTCTCATCCAACAGGCTGGAGGAGTCATTGTTTGTTCGAGTCGGTCATCCGTTCCCCTCTCCCTCCCTCTCCCTGGCCTCTCGATGCTTTTCAATTTCCCCATCAGCTCAGTCCTCCCTTCTCTTCCGCCTCCACCTCTCCTTCTCATTCCGTTCTCACCGTCTTCCTAACCCTGTCAGCCTATCCTGGCCCTTCTCCTACCCTTGGCTGCCTCCCCCCCACCTATCCTCCCCCCCGTCTCTTCCTATCCTCCCCCGTCTCTCCCTATCCTCCCCCCTGTCTCCCCCTATCCTCCCCCCTGTCTCCCCCCTCCCCATGGCCCTGCCTGGTGTTCCTCATCCCAAACAAGGCTGTGGTTATTGAATTGGCTTACAGGCAGAGCTACTGTAATGTATCTGTGTCTATCTGCACAGCCAAAGGGAGCAAATATTGACATGTAATTCTCTTTCTCTCTCCCTCCCTCCATCTCTCTCTCCCCCTCCAACTCTCGCTTCCTCTCCCTCTCTCTCTCTCCCACTCCATCTCTCGCTCCTTCCCTCGTTCCCGGCCAGCCCTTCACTTTCATTACTTTTGTAGTCAGAGCGGTGTCACCAGGGAACGGAAAAAAGAACCAAATGAAATATTTTCTGTTCCTGTCACCCTCTGTCCTCTGCTTCCCCAGGTTAGCGTTCTCTCTCTCTCTCCCTCTTTCCCTCCCCCCCCCCGTCTCTCTCTGCTGCCTGTCTCTCGATGGTGAGAAAGCAAAGCCCTTTTCAAACAAGGTAAATAACCATTAGCAAGAAGCCGAGTGAGAGAGGGGGACATGGTGTGTGTCTGTATGAGAGACAAAGACAGAAGAAATGAAAATAAGAGAAGGTAATTTGTTACCTTTTTCAATATCCTTTTGTTGCTCTTCTTTTCTCCCCTGCCTATCTATCTTGACACCAGTGTGGTTTGACTGGTGTGTGTGTGCGTGTGTGTCTGAGATGCAGAGAGACAGAGGGAGAAGCAGAGAGAGAGAGAGAGAGAGACAGAGAGACAGAGGGAGAAGCAGAGAGAGAGAGAGAGAGAGAGAGAGAGAGAGAGACAGAGAGACAGAGGGAGAAGCAGAGAGAGAGAGAGAGAGAGAGAGAGACAGAGAGACAGAGGGAGAAGCAGAGAGAGAGAGAGAGAGAGAGAGAGACAGAGAGACAGAGGGAGAAGCAGAGAGAGAGAGAGAGAGAGATAGTTGGGATAGTTGGATGAGGACAGATCTCACCATCACACTGGACACACAGTATGGATCATAGATGGCTACCGTTGCCTTGGTTATGACCCCCCCCCCCCTCTCTCTCTCTCTGTTTCTCTCTCTCTGTTTTTCTATGTTTCCCAAGAGCCCCAGCTCTCATCTTCCCTCCATCTGCTACCCTTCTCTGCCTCCCCTTCTGCTCTTCTGTCATCCCTTTCTCCCTCTCTCTTATATATCTCCCTTTCCTCTCCTCCAACTCTCATCCTCTCCCTCAATCCATTTCTCCCTCCCTTTGTCCCAGAGTCCTCAGAAGGCACTTGTGTGGAGAGGAGGAGGGAGGCAGCAAGAAAGGAAGCAAGCAAGGAGGGTTTGAAGAGGAGGAAGGAAGGAATTAAGGAAGGAAGGAGGGTTTGAAGAGGAGGAAGGAAGGAAGGAGGGTTTGAAGAGGAGGAAGGAAGGAGGGTTTGAAGAGGAGGAAGGAAGGAGGGTTTGAAGAGGAGGAAGGAAGGAAGGAGGGTTTGAAGAGGAGGAAGGAAGGAGGGTTTGAAGAGGAGGAAGGAAGGAAGGAGAGGAACGGAACGGAAGGAAGGAAGGAAAGTAGGAAGGAAGGAAGGAAGGAGAGAAACGGAAGGACAGCCAAATCATGTTCAAGGCTGTGCTGGTGTCTGCGGTGTGGGAGAGTTTGCTCTGCATCTGAGGCCCCCATGAATAAATGATTAAATAATGGGAAACGTAACGAGGGAGATGTTTTAAAATTCAGATTCAAATCAAACACACGCCGCGGTGTTCAGACTCTCCCTGGTAAGTGGCCGCTTCCTTACTAGCCATCGGATTGGTGAAGGGAGGGCGGGGGAGCAGTCACATGACCCCCCCGGTGTGTTCATTGAGCCGCGGAGTGAGCAGATGAATCTGTCTATCAGAAGACACACACACGTATACCGTATGGACACACACACACGCACACAATTAACAACAATCTCCTTAAATCTGTTATGTTCAGCAAAAAGTATCGTGTTCAGAAGCTCGCTCAAACTTTTGCATGAACAACATGCACGTGTCAAGCATGTGACGCGTGTCAAGCATGTGACGCAATGTACACGTGACACACACAATCATACGCTAAATCAGAACACACCATCTCATTAATTCTCCTCCTCCCCCCCCATCTCTCTCTTTGTCATTCCTGCTGCATCGACCTCTGTCTCTCCCAGCAACCATGCTATTAAGGGCTAATGAAGGCAAGCCATTTTCTACTCTCCTTCCTGACCTCCTCTGTTTGTATGTGTGTGTGTGTGTGTTTCATACGCCAGGCTTGCTGGGATGTGCAGGTGTTTGACAGCGACAGTTGCTACCACGCAACACACACACAAAGTCCATCTCACTCTGTCTAGTTTTGGGTGGCCCCCCCCATTGTCACACTTACTCACATCATTTTTTTTTACAGTTTGCTTATTTCCTCCTCAGCAACTTTCTGACAGTTTATTTGCAGTGCTGGTGGTGCAGAGAGAGAGAGAGAGAGAGAGAGAGAGAGAAGGAGAGAGAGAGAGAGAGAGAGAGAGAGAGAGACAGGAAGAGAGGAGAGAGAGAGAGAGAGAGAGAGAGAGAGAGAGAGAGGAGAGAGAGAGAGAGAGAGAGAGAGAGAGAGAGAGAGAGAGGAGAGAGAGAGAGAGAGAGAGGATGAGGGGGGCAGAAGACCAGGTCTGCACAGGTTCAGTGTATAATCCCTTCCTGGCACAGTGACACAGTGACACAACACACAACCTGGGCCTTCAGGGAGAAGTTTGGGACCCACACACACACATTCCCACACTAATACTGCCTGCTAACGTACCATAGGGGCACGGAGACACAAATTGTCTGCATTAAAATTTCATACTATAGATTTGGCTCATTAAACATTGATTAGACCTGCTGTGTGTTAGTAGCAGTCCATCTGCACCGACATTTACAACCTAGTCCTGTGTGATACGGACACACACACACACGTTGTGTTTACAGACTCGTCTGTCCACCACTAGGATTTTCTCTCCTTTCATTGACGTCCGCCCTTCTGTCTCTGCTCTGCACCTCCCTCCATCTCAGGAGAGGGGATGGAGGGAGGAGGGATGGAGGGAAGAGGGATGGAGGGAGGACGGATGGAGGGAGGGAAGAGGGATGGAGGGGAGGACGGATGGAGGGAGGGAAGAGGGATGGAGGGAGTAGGGATGGAGGGACAGAGGGATGGAGGGAAGAGGGATGGAGGGAAGAGGGATGGAGGGACAGAGGGATGGAGGGAAGAGGGATGGAGGGAGGACTGATGGAGGGAGGGAAGAGGGAGGAGGGATGGAGGGACAGAGGGACAGAGGGATAGAGGGATGGAGGGACAGAGGGACAGAGGGATAGAGGGAGGAGGGATGGAGGTAAGCCACAGCGAGGCTCGTCCACAGAGTGCTCATCCATCCTGGTATCTACTGGAGCTGACTCACAGCTTCACCCCGCCAGCAGGAGACCCAATCACAAGCCAGCGCTGGTGACCACGACAACACTAACACTCTCTCTTTACGTCTCTCTTTCTAGCTCTGCTTTTTCTCTTCTCTGATTTTTTTCCCTCTTTCCATTTAGACTTTCTGTCTGTGTCTCTCTCTCTTTTCCCTCTCACCCTTTTCCTCTGTGGAGTGAAAACAATGCATTAATCACGTGTACACTGTATCAGTTCTCCATGCGTAAATTTATCTGGGGGTAAATGGAGAGAGGAGAAGAGAGAGGTGGAGGGGGAAAAGAGAGAACATGAAGCAAGAGGGACATGCAGAGAGTGGAGGAGAGGACTTTATATTGATTTTGTCAAACCGCTTAATTATCAGTACGTACAAGACACATTGCATAAACAACACACACCCACACACACACAGTCAACAGGCTCCAGCCGCTTGGCCTATGGTAATAATTACAAAAGAAGATAAAGAGAAAAAAAATTGGAGTATAAAGTCTGCCCCCCAACCTCCCTCCTTCCCTCCATCCCCCCATCACCCATCTCGCCTCTCTCTCCTCCACATCATCCCCCTCTCTATCTCTCTTTCATTACCTGGAGATGGGGGGGGGAGAGGAGGAGAGGGGTAAAAGGGGATGAGATTGGTGTAAGTAGTGTAAGAGCTAGTGTGTGTGGGGGGGGGTGGAGGTTGACAAGGCGTTGCCGTGGCAACCAAGTGCCGGCCTCGTTAGCTCAGCAGGTGCTAATCGAGATAACGAGAGGAGGGGAAGAGAGGTGGAGAGAGGAGAGCCCAGCCCCACTTTACCTCCGCTTACACCCCCCATTCACCTCTCTCTCCCCCTCGCTCTCTCTCTCCCCCTCACTCTCTCCCCCCCCCCCCTCTCTCTCCTTCCATTTCTTTCAGCTCGACTCCACTTCACCCATCCGATTCCATTTCGGCTCACTCTCCTTTTTAACAACCCTCTCTCCATTTTCTTTCCATCCTCTCTCTCTTTGTCCATTTTGATTTCCTTCTTTTTTGGGGATGCACTACCCGCCCAGTATCTGTGCCCTTCCGTCCTCCATTCCTCTTTTCATGGTGGCCCAGATAAATGAAAAATAAAGTCCTCCACCTCGCAACTGCAAGACAGAGAGAATGGAAAGGAGAGAGGGAGAAGTAGGAGGACAATTCAATCAATACTTGTGTTTGTTGGGTTGTGGTTCTCTAACAGTCTGGTGTTCGGTCCTCCTCCTGCCTCTCCCCCCCTCTCCATCTCTCTCTATCTCCTTTGTACTCTCTCCTTCGACTCCTCTCCATCTCTCTCTCTATCTCTCCTTTGTATCCTCTCCATCTCTCCCTCTATCTCTCTTTTGCACCCTCTCCATCTTTCTCTCTCCTTTGTACCCTCTCCATCTTTCTCTCTCTCTCCTTTGTACTCTCTCCTTCTACCCCTCTACATCCCCCTTGTCTCCTCATCCTCTCTCCTTTTACAGCTCCCTCTCTCTCTCTTTCTCTCTCTCTCTGTGTACTATCACTGAATAGGGAGTAGTACACAGTACTGAATAGTACTGTGGACACACGACTATACAGGACTATTCTAGATTGTGTCTACTCCTAGGTAAACTTGGACCCGAGAGTCATTCATTTTTAACTGCACTTTGATAAGCTCTTAAAGTGTGTGTAATGTGTGTGTTAGCGTCTTTTATATGTTCTTCCAGACAGTTTTTTTAAAATGTTTTCATTCAAACTCTATACACTCTGTGAAGCCAAAGACACCTTTTCAGGAATGTATCAAGTGGTATTGTACTGTATGGTGTTGTTTCTTTCTGCCTCAGTGTCTCTCCCGGTCTAACCTTGCTCCCCCGCTGTGTGTCGAGGTTGGACATATCCTGCTGCCTCTAGTCCTCCTCTCCTCCATGGTGGGTTCAAACACAGAGAAAAGGTTCACCCCCCAACGTTCTCAATGACACAAGAGCTACACTGGTACATTACGGTCTGCTTGTATGTTCACACACACACACACACACAGACACACACACAACACAAAGATGTATGATGTTTTCAAACGGCCATTTTAGCTCAAGGACTACTTACTTCTCTTATTTTCCCATCTACCCATCTCTCTCTCTCTCTCCTCTCTCTCTCAGCCTCTCTCTCCCCTCTCTCTACCTAGATATAAACCAGGTGTACAGCCCAGCTCTCCTCCCCCCATCTGTCTCCTGGGGGATGAACAGAAAGAGGGGCACAGAGGAGGAGGGAAAAGAGGAGAGGTGGAAATTCCCCGAAGGTGAAAGGAGGTAAAGACATTCCATGGGTGTGAATCGCACCCGTCTCCTCCCTTCATCCCGCCCCCTCAGAATCCTCTCCAAACGCCTGAGGGGAGATATGACCCTGGTGGTGCACACACACACACACGTGTACGCACACACACACACACACGTGTACGCACACACAATCCGCAAAATCTTCTTGTGTCTGAAACAGCTGGATAGAGACATCATCTGTCATGCTTGTCAGAACCCACACACACACACACACATACGCGCACACACAAACATGGATACAGACACACACACTCACACAGATACTGTGGGCTATATGTTAAATGTGAACACACACACACAGAGAATCTCTTTGACAAACAGACGGCAGAACACACTCATCAGTTAAACGCTAGAATGGAGACATCAGCTGTCAACATCAACCCGTCAACTGTTCAAATAAACCACCTGCCCCCCCCCCCCCCCCCACACACACACACACACTAGTATATCTCTCTCCCTCTCTCTTCCGTCTTCTCCCTCTCCTTTCTGTATTTGTAAACACTTCAATTACCTGTTAACAGCATGGGGCCTCAGAAAATTACAGTCTCATTATCGTTACTGTTATTATGTTAACCTGGGTGTGTGTGCGTACGTGTGTGCGTACGTGTGTGTGTGTCAGTCATGAAATGGCCTCGACTCTGAGCACAGCCCTCCATATCCTTTACCTTCCACATACTGCACCTCTCCACCAGCGAGCTGTTTGTCACATGGACATCTACATGATGACACACAAGCTGCAGGGCAGGAGTCAACACTGACCCAGCTGGACACACAGTAGAACATCCATCCAGCCTGACGGGATTTACCTTTCACACCAGCCAGCCAATCATCTAGCCAGCCAGCCAATCATCTAGCCAGCCAGCCAATCATCTAGCCAGCCAGCCAATCATCTAGCCAGCCAGCCAATCATCTAGCCAGCCAGCCAATCATCCAACCATCCAGCCAGTCATTCATATAGCCAGCAAGCCAGCAAATCATCCAGCCATCCATCCATCCATACAGCAAGCCAGTAAATCATCCAGCCAGCAGCCATCCATCCATCCAGTCAGCCAATCCTCCAGCCAGACAGCCAGTTAATCATCCAACCAGCCAGTTAATCATCCAGCCAGCCAGCCAGCTAGCGTCTCCATGTTTTTCCATCCACCCTGCTTCCAGATCAGAGTCCAGCTCCGCTATAAGCTTCATAAACCTCCATGCTCCACCTCACCCCACCTCACCCCGCCTCACCAGGGAGCCCACCACCCCCCCCCCCTCCCCGGCCCCCGCCAGCTGTACCAGGGGCAGATGAGACAACCAGGCAAAGGGGTCAAATATTTGAATCGCCCCCAAACCTCTCCAAGTGAAAACCTTATTTGTTTTGGTAGAGAGCACCCCCCCCCCCCCCCCCCCCCCCCCGGTGTCTGAGGGTCCCTGTGTTTCGCCAGTTCTGGGGGGGGGGGGGGCGGGGAGGGGTCTGAGATGGAGCCTGGCTCTCAGAAGTCAGAAGGCGTTCCAGACGGAGCTGGGGGAGCTCATGGCTCATGCTGCCGCCGTGCTGGGTTGCCGTGGCACCAGGAAATGCAGATGAGAGGGAGGGAGAGAAAACAATTAAATCAACAACACAAAGAGCCATTCTCTTTAGGGCCGGAGTTCTGGTCAGCGTCCAAGTTGGGGATTGAAATGGTGGTCACACACACACGCACACACACACACACACAACCACTGGTCCATTCAGTTTGGACAGTATCTCCATTTAAACAGGGATGGAGAGAGAGACAGAAAGCACACAGCACAATAAAACAAAAAGCATCAGAGAGCAAACAATTAGCTGTCCATGCATACCACATCCTGGGAGAAGTGTGTGTGTCTTTGTATGTGTGATGGTCTGTGTACAGTATGTGTGTGTCTAAACATACTACAGAGAGTATGCTTGGTCGCTGGGTGCATTTTTGTCACCATTGTCACACTGACTGTGCTGTGTAAGCTGGCAAGGTTGGCATGGTGGTCAATGGGAGTTGGCTTTCCCCCCGGCTGGCATGGTGGTGGCTTGGTGGGGGCTCTGGAGAGAGGGATGGAGAGAGAGAGAGAGAGAGACAGAGAGAGAGAGATGAGAGAGATGGAGAGAGAGAGAGAGAGAGAGAGAGAGAGAGAGAGAGATGGAGAGAGAGAGAGAGAGAGAGAGAGAGAGAGAGAGAGAGAGAGAGAGAGAGAGAGAGATGGCGAGATGAGAGAGAGATGGCGAGATGAGAGAGAGATGGAGAGAGAGAGAGAGAGAGAGATGGAGAAGAAAGAGATGGAGAGTCTACACCCAGACATGAATCCACAGAGTGTTGCGTAATTCTTCCATTTCCCAGAATGTTTTCTGGCACATTGTGGTGTTATGACAGCCAGACAACTAACACCCATACTCTTGAGATTTCTCTATGTGTGTGTGTGAGTGTGTGTGTCACAGCAGTGTAAATAAACTGTATATAATGTCATGTAACATATATGTGAAGTATGTCACAGATATGTCATGTGTGATATCCTGCAAGGGGCGCCTGCACTGACACCTTAACACAAACAATGGTGCCATGTTGACAAACTGTGTTACACATTAACACATCTTTCACAAATGACACTCTCTCAATGTCTCCCTCCCTCCTTGTTTCCTTCTCTCTCTCTCACACACACCCACATACTTTCTACCTGCCAGACAGACACATGGACACATAGGGGGTTGTCTCTGTGTGTGTGTGTGTCTCTGTGTGTGTGTGTGTGTGTAAGAGAGAGCAGGTCTCAGGTGTGGATTAGGTGGCGGGGGCTTGGGGAGCACGGTCGGCAGGCAGGGGCTTCCGTGGCGGGGGCGAGGCGGGTTAATTAACGCCCGGACTGCCCCCCCTCTCCCCCCCCTCTCCCCCCCCTCTCCCTCCCTCGCCACCTCCCACTCACACAGTCCAACCCTCACCTCCCTTCCCCCTGCTGCTCTCGGCGGGAGGCCTGTGTGTGTGTGTGTGTGTGTAGGTGTGTGTGTGTGTGTGTGTGTAGGTGTGTGTACTGATATTTTCACCCTGGATGATTGGAGAGAGCAGGTGTGTGCATGTGTGTGTGTGTGAGAAAGAGACAGAAGTGTGTAAGGAGGTGTATGATTGCCAGAAAGAGGCAGACATACACACATTAATAGAGCCAGCAAGCGAGTAGAGAGAGACAGACAGGCAGACAGAGATAGCCAGAGAGAGAGAGAGAGAGAGAGAGAGAGAGGAGCAGACAGCCGTTAGGGAAATAAAAGAAAAGGCCAGGGACAGCCTGTAAGCTCTGTTTGTCTGAGAGAATGAACCAGAACGTCAATGTCAGACACCCAAACTCTCCTCTCTCTTTTCCCAGTGTCCTCGCAGAGACAAAGAGACAGGAGCTCTGGCAGCTGAACCCACCGAGCACTCGTGAGAAGGAGCAGCGTGAAGGCCTGAAGTACTGCAGGGGGAGCAGATCAGACCTGGGTGCTGGAGTGCTGCTCCCTCCACAACTTCCCAGCAGAAGACCAGGCCTGGTGAGGCAGCAAGACGACACCCCAGCCTGGAGGAAGACGAGGGGAACAGCTCCACACAGATGGGGGGAGATAGGGGGGGACGAGGAGGAAGACGAGGGGAACAGCTCCACACAGATGGGGGGAGATAGGGGGGGACGAGGAGGAAGACGAGGGGAACAGCTCCACACAGATGGGGGGAGATAGGGGGGGACGAGGAGGAAGACGAGGGGAACAGCTCCACACAGATGGGGGGAGATAGGGGGGGACGAGGAGGAAGACGAGGGGAACAGCTCCACACAGATGGGGGGAGATAGGGGGGGACGAGGAGGAAGACGAGGGGAACAGCTCCACACAGATGGGGGGAGATAGGGGGGGACGAGGAGGAAGACGAGGGGAACAACTCCACACAGATGGGGGGAGATAGGGGGGGACGAGGAGGAAGACGAGGGGAACAGCTCCACACAGATGGGGGGAGATAGGGGGGGGACGAGGAGGAAGACGAGGGGAACAGCTCCACACAGATGGGGGGAGATAGGGGGGGACGAGGAGGAAGACGAGGGGAACAGCTCCACACAGATGGGGGGAGATAGGGGGGGACGAGGAGGAAGACGAGGGGAACAGCTCCACACAGATGGGGGGACATAGGGGGGGACGAGGAGGAAGACGAGGGGAACAGCTCCACACAGATGGGGGGAGATAGGGGGGGACGAGGAGGAAGACGAGGGGAACAGCTCCACACAGATGGGGGGAGATAGGGGGGGACGAGGAGGAAGACGAGGGGAACAGCTCCACACAGATGGGGGGAGATAGGGGGGGACGAGGAGGAAGACGAGGGGAACAGCTCCACACAGATGGGGGGAGATAGGGGGGGACGAGGAGGAAGACGAGGGGAACAGCTCCACACAGATGGGGGGAGATAGGGGGGGACGAGGAGGAAGACGAGGGGAACAGCTCCACACAGATGGGGGGACATAGGGGGGGACGAGGAGGAAGACGAGGGGAACAGCTCCACACAGATGGGGGGAGATAGGGGGGGACGAGGAGGAAGACGAGGGGAACAGCTCCACACAGATGGGGGGAGATAGGGGGGGACGAGGAGGAAGACGAGGGGAACAGCTCCACACAGATGGGGGGAGATAGGGGGGGACGAGGAGGAAGACGAGGGGAACAGCTCCACACAGATGGGGGGAGATAGGGGGGGACGAGGAGGAAGACGAGGGGAACAGCTCCACACAGATGGGGGGAGATAGGGGGGGGACGAGGAGGAAGACGAGGGGAACAGCTCCACACAGATGGGGGGAGATAGGGGGGGACGAGAAGGAAGACGAGGGGAACAGCTCCACACAGATGGGGGGAGATAGGGGGGGACGAGGAGGAAGACGAGGGGAACAGCTCCACACAGATGGGGGGAGATAGGGGGGACGAGGAGGAAGACGAGGGGAACAGCTCCACACAGATGGGGGGAGATAGGGGGGGACGAGGAGGAAGACGAGGGGGACGGGGGGGGGGGGGCGTCCCCTCTTAAGCCAGACAGTTTCACATGGGAGTGCAGACTACGTGACAGAGAGTGGGCAGAGGGTGGAGGGAGGTGACAAAGGGCTTTGGGAGAGGGGGGGGGTGATACACGGGGGTGAGGGGGGGTAAGGTGAAGGGGGGGAGGGGTGACCCCTCCATATGGGGCACATGTCATCATCAAATATTCATGCTATGGATTTGTCCCATTAACTATTGAACAGATCTCCCTTAAACAGACATCCAGACAGGGACCCCCCCCCCCCCCCCCACACACACACACACACACACACAGATTTCTTGCCCCATGTTGTGTGGGTGTGCTAGCTCTCTGGGTCCTGTGACTTGAGACATCAGGGAAACATCCAGATATTATGACACACACACACACACACGTGTGCAGAAACACACAAACGCACACACACACACACACACACTCATGGCGTCGCCAGACACCGCACATGACAACGTCAAGAGGGCCCAATTACCACGGCGACTGATCTGACTACCATTATCCCTTCCACTGTCAAACACTTTTAGTACAACACACACACACACGGCGTCCTCTTTATCACCCACGACAACAGCCTTGGCAATCGCATCACAAGAGTAGGACACATTTAGAAGGCAGACAGGAGAGCGTGTGCACATGCAAACGTGTGTGTGTGTGTCTTGCTCAGCACAGATTGTCAGCTGGCAGCGTGAAGCAGAGCTTCAATGGGGGAGCCGTGATAAAAGAGCAGTGATGGAGGAGGAATACTGAGGGGAAGAGATGCTCTCTGGTGTGTTCCCCTCCCTCAGTCTCCCTGCCTGCCAGCCTGGGAGATGACAAGCCATTTACCAACACTCCTCCACAGAAACGACTTCCTCTGCGCAGATTGGGAATCAGAGAATATAGTACGCCTGGACGACAGATCAGAGAAAGGAGTATGCCTTCAACTTTATTTCAGAGGAAGTAATATGCCGCATGGCTCATTGACTTCCTATCAGGGAAAGTGGTATGCTTAGACCACAGACCAGAGGAAGCGGGAGCCTATGCTTGATAGACTACTTATGGAGGGAAATGGTGGAGCCAGAGGACGGGGTAGATCCCAGAGGGCCGTGGGGTGTCATTTGAGACCTCCTCTCTGGCTGGGCTCGCACAGGGTCGGAGGTCAACTAGGTAATTGAGTCTCCACCACCTGGAGGTGTCAGAGAATGGACAGAGGTGTGTGTGTGCGCGTCTGTCTGTCTGTGTGTGTGTCTGTGTGGCTGGAATGGGGCCACACTGATGACCCAAATTGCCGTAGTAACCTTGAGTGGCACAGGTGCATGCTGGGGGAAAGAGAGGGGGGGGGTGTAGAGAGGTGTGGTAGAGAAGGACAGAGCGAGATAGACAGAGAGATAGAGGGGGGATAAAGAGGGAGAGAGAAGGAATATGGTGGAAGGAAGGACAGAAGGAGGTAGAGAGGGAGGGAGAGAGAGAGAGGGAGAGAGAGAGAGAGAGAGAGAGAGAGAGAGAGAGAGAGAGAGAGAGACATACATAGAGAGGGCTGGGGCAGTACGTATGCTTAAACTGATTTCAGTTGTTTTTCAGAATAGAGTGTGGTCTGCTTTTCTCTACATGACCCTACTGGTGATTGGAGTGTGTGTGTGGGTGCACGTGTGTGTATGAGTGTGTGTATGCACCATCTGTGCAATGTCTCCGTGTGTGTCTGAGAGTAAGGCTATCTGTGTGTACATGTGCCTTTTCTGTGTGCGCCTTCACCTCTGTGTATCTGTGGTGTGTGTGTGTGCGCGTGTGCGGGTATCCAGAGATGCCAACAGTGCTAGCAGCTGCCTGCTTTGCAGGGCCTGATTAGCAATCAGGAAGCATTGTGGCTGATTTCCCTGGGTGAGCTTTAGCCTCTTGTTCAGGCGTGTGTTTGAGAACAGACTGGGTGGCTGGACTGCCTGCTCCCAAGCCCTGTCACTCTGACAGACTCACTGTCTCTCTCTCTGTGTGTGTGTGTGTGTGTGTTTGTACACGTGTTGATGTGTGTGCATGTGTGCCTTTATGTGTGTGTTGATGAGAAATCCAACAGTATGATTACTACAATTAGATTCTCTGTGGTGAGATAAAATAGCAACATAGAGTGTGTGTATGTGCGCGTGGGGGTAACAGTGGAGTGCTGCATCCACTCACTCTGCAGGCTGTGTCCAGGGGACCTGGTTTATGGATGACAAGTCTCTATTTAGGAGATTCATTATTAATGGACACTGGCCTCATTTACAGTCCTCCACTGAGCTCCCCCTCCTTGACTGCCTGAGCGCCTGCCTTCCTGTCTGTTACTGTCTGTCTGTTACTGTCTGTCTGTTACTGTCTGTTACTCTGTCTGTTAATGTATGTCTGTTACTGTCTGTTACTCTGTCTGTCTGTACTGTCTGTCTGTTACTCTGTCTGTCTGTTGCTGTCTGTCTATCATTATGTATGTCTGTTACTGTATGTTACTGTCTGTCTGTTACTCTGCCTGTCTGTTACTCTGTCTGTTGCTCTGTATGTCTGTTACTCTGTCTGTCTGTTACTCTATCCATTGCTCTGTCTGTCTGTTGCTCTGTGTGTCTGTGGCTCTGTCTATCTGTTACTCTGTCTACCCACCTGTATTTCTAAGCTTTCTAATCCCAAATGAGAGCACCGGTATTCAACACACTGAGAATCATTTTTCTCTCATTGCTCTTCTTTTTCTCTCTTTTCTTTCCCTTCAACCTTTTAACCCTGTATATCTGTCTTTGTCTCTTTATCCTCTCCCTCTGTGTGTGTGTGTGTGTCATCCTATTCACCAGGGAGTGTGTGTGTGTGTGTCATCCTATTCACCAGGGAGTGTGTGTGTGTGTGTCATCCTATTCACCAGGGAGTGTGTGTCTGCTCTCTCGTATCATCAGCTGGTCATAAACACACTTCATTAAACCTCCAATCCTCTCATTTATCACAGGCCTCCTCACCCCTGTCCCTCATTGGTCCCTTGCTCCCATGTGACCAGGCATCGCTGAGTGGCTGAAATGCCACAGAGACCTCCCCTGACTGGACAGTGGCAAGGGTGACTGGAATATTGATTGGTTGGTCGGCTGGATGGCCGTGTGGGCGGATCTCTGGCATGACCCCGCCTCCTCTAGGGCCTGTGGGCGTGCCAAGGCTCACCTTCAATCTCTGCAAAGCGCGCCACGCATGCTCAGTGCTGTATCCCCAACAGGTAGAGATCGACGACAGAGTCTCTACCACCATCACTCACTCTCTCTCTTTTCCTGTCGATTCCCTTTATAACACACTCTCTTCCTTCCCGTCCCAATACAAAGTTCCATTGATATTACCGATGCCCTCTCTCTCTCCCTCTCTCTCCCTCCGACAAGTCCAACACAGTTATCTTCTACTCAGGTTCAGCCACCTGCCCTTTGCTGGATCCATACACAGGCAGTCAATACACACACACACGCACACGCACACGCACACGCACACGCACACGCACACGCACACACACACAGCACCAACAGGACAACAAAGACACTAAATAGACAGGAACCCTGTGTGTGTCTGTGTGTCTGTGTGTCTGTGTGTCTGTGTGTCTGTGTGTCTGCTGTGTTCAGACCTCCCCTCCCTACCTGGGTGAACATAGCCCTTTAGCAGTGACCCCACTCAGCCACTAGCGCCCTGCTCCACAGATCCTGGCCCATCTAGCACCATGTCCTACCCTGGGGAGGAGGGGGGGTCATGGAAGAGCAGGGCCCAGCACCATGTCCTACCCTGGGGAGGAGGGGGGGTCCTGGAAGAGCAGGGCCCAGCACCATGTCCTACCCTGGGGAGGAGGGGGGGTCCTGGAAGAGCAGGGCCGCTGGAATGCTGCTGGACTACAACGACTGGTCGAGACAAGACAACAAGGTGCTCAGGGGGCAATGACAGACAGATAGACACAGACAGACAGGAACACAGGCAGACAGACAGGGACACAGGCAGACAGACAGGAACACAGGCAGACAGACGGAGGCAGACAAACCAACGGGGGAGACAGATATACCTTCCACACAAGCCAGATAACCACCTCATCTCTCACCCTCTCACGCCCTGCCCCGGCACCCCTCTTTTCCCCGCTCTCTCTTGCTCCTTCTCCTCTATCCTCCGCCCCCCCCCCCCCCAACCTCCCCCCTCGTCACCCCCCCCCTCCCCCACCCAACTCGCCGCGTGTGCGGGGCGAGTTGTCGTGGTAACGGCGCGGCCGCCCCATTAGGATGCGTGCGTGTTGTCTAAGTGGAGCTGCAGCTACCACCACGCTGATTTCTCCCTCTCTTTGTCCCTTTGAAATAGAGAATTCATGACGAAAAAAAGGAATGATGGGAGGAGGAGAGGGAGAAGACAAGAGGAGAGAAAGCAATCATGTAGTCTTCTTTTTTTGGTTTGTATTTAGCCCCCCCCCCTTTCTTTTTACATTCCCCTTTGTCTTGCTCCAAGTCTTCTGGTACAGTACAGCTGTGAGGTGTATTATCTCTGAGGCAGACACACACACACACAGAGCTATTAGATGCACTGATGAGGAGCGCCATATCAAAGAG